>NC_139518.1:52452375-52632375 GCF_947247035.1 Vipera ursinii | reverse complement strand
ACTATCTATGTAAAATTCACATAGATGGAGGAAATTCAAACTACTTGATTGATGAAAAAAATATTGATTTATTAAGGAAATCTACACAGTAATAAATTTCCTGTACTGTATTTCATTTGGTTATTCTCCAGTTTTTTTTCAATGAACAAGCATCATCCCTTCTCTGTCCCACCTTTTTGAAATACAGGCATTTTATAACAGAGGTTATTTACCAAATACCACAAGAATAAACAAACACAGTTTGTTGTTTTGTCTCTCTTTGCAAGAACTGAAAGGTGTTATTATGCCACTATCTCAAAAAACTTGTTCCCTAGCAACTTCTACTATACCAAATTCTAGGAGTAAGAATTTGATTTAAACTCTCTCTCTCTCTCTCTCTATCTCCCTCTCCCTCTCTCTCTCTCTCTCTCTCTCTCACATACACACAGAGAAAGACAGAGACAGAAAGAGAGAATTGTGTAAGAAAAAAAACCAAGGACAAATCTAAAAAAAGCAAAAGTACTCTAGAAAATGTCAAGAAATAATCATTTGATGATTTGATATTACTTTTGAAGTACTGTTATCTCTTCTGGTCATTTCCTGGAATGAAAAAGGATCCTAATTTGCATTCACTACAGCATATGCACAAATAAATAATAAATACAGGAGGCACAACTGAGCATACATCTACAGTTCAGTATACGTGCATGCAATATTTTCATATTGTTTTGTATGCTGGTAGATCTACACAATGAGGTATTGCTTGTACCTTTCAAGCAGAGGGTTTTTTTCCCCCTACTGTTACAGTACCTTCTGTTGTGCAGATATCATTACAGGATCTGATTTCAACATGGTATTTCAAACACATATCAAATACTAGTTTTTTGTGGGGTTTTTTTACAGATCCTTTAAATTATCTTTTTTCTTAGTGCTATTAAAGAATTGTAATTTTAAAAGTATGACCTAGGGATTCTGATGAAATGTATGATTATTACAGAAAAGACTCACACAGTGCTAGAACATTTTTAAAGAGATATGGATAAATATAGATATATAGATATATAATGCATGCATTCTGCAGATTTCTCTGTAAGTGACCAAAAAGATTTATTCAGATATGAAAAGCTAGCTTTAAAGAAAAAGCTAGGCAACAAAATACTCACCTCTTCACGTAATTTTATCAACTGCAACATGAATGCACAGAAAAAGATAAAAAGGAAAGAAATGGCAGGAAAGAAAGATCAGTTGTGTGACAGGATACAGAATTAACATTGACAATTTATCTGTTTACATGTTTAGCATTTAAAAATCACAGACAAACACATTAAAAGACCCTAAACATAGACTACATGCAGAGTTTTTTGAACGAATAAAGATCACTTTCGCACACTGTCACATTAAACAAAGAGAATAGTGTGAAATTCTCTTTTAAACCACATCTAAGACACTATCATGAAATAAAGGGGAATGACTTCATAGAAGTCTATAATACAAAAAGGAGAAAACAAGTTTACTATTCCTCTCTTCTAAGATAGTACAGCTGAAGTGATTTTGTATATACAAGATTTCTACATTTTTTATTTTGTTAGTACTGACATCTGCCTTTTTATGTCTTTCTGTACATCTATCTTACTAAATCAGCCAGAATAACTATAACTGATGGCTATAGAAACACCAGCTTATATGGCATTTTAAAGTGTACTATTTTTAATCTAAATTTAGTTAGTCTACACTATTTGGTATTGTAGTGTTATGTATCCAAATAATATAAATGAGGAAGAAGCAAATAGTGGCACTGTTTTATTAGACTATAGCATTCTTTATGCTTTTGAAGAGAATTTACTTCAAAAAGTTTACATTTCACTATTCTGCTCTTTAAAATGGTGTAGTCTAATTAACTAAACAAAAGAAGAATCCTTTCAATTGTTTTTGTCAGCTATACTGCATAATAATCTTTATTTAAAATAGTAGCCTTTTATGCTAAGGTATAAATACACTCAGTCTATTTGCCACACATAGTTATAGTTATTATGGTGGAAGGGGAAAATTTTCTTTATTGAGAATATGCTATTTTACAACTGAGAAGGTTTGTTCTTCAACTGGCCATTACCAGTGTATTCATACATGTGGAAAATAATTTTGAATTAGGTTGTAAATTTAGGAATGATGTTCTCGTACAGACACACACACACAGCACAGAGAGAGAGAGAGAGATACAAAACTAACTTAAATGATTCCTTATGCTCATATTGTTGATCTAGAATTTAAACATTTATAATGCCAAGCAATAAAAATGAAGACATTTTAATTTTTAAGAAGAGTGCTGCATTCAATAGCTCTAGTTTTCTAAAGATAAAAAATGAAGGGAAAAGCATGTTTTCTAATCCAGCCCCACCTGTTCTTAAATTAAAAGCACTCTTGGTTCGCTCTCTTGCTTCCTCCTCACTTTCTTCTCCCAAAAGATAAACATTTCCAAAAAAGATGGTTTCCAAGTTTACTGCATCACTATGCTCACCCCCATCCCCTTTTGCAGGTCACCATTCATGTAATGGCTATGATAGCTTAAGGGCCAAAGTTTAAAACTACTATTCTGCAATAGAAACCATTTGGGGCATGACACTCTACCATAGTGAATGAAAGTTTTAAAATGCTCCACATTTGTTTTTTCAATAGGTGTCAAAAAGAGAGAGAAAGAGCGAAAGAGAGTTCTATCTTGTTTGTGCTGCATGGCTGAATTTAAGCTCTGCGTAGGATTTACAGCTAGGCTAAATAATGGGTGGTTTTCTTTTTAAAATGATGTCTGAAAGATATTCATTCAAATTAACAAAAGATTTTTCTCTCATTTAACAGTTATGACACTTGATGACATGCTACAACTTCTGTTTTTAAAAGCACTATCCTAACCCTGCCAAATTCAATCAGAAAGGATAAATATGTGTGCAGCCACAATTTTAGGTTATAATAATCAGCATATTTTGGAAACAAAGATTCTTCTCTTTTTCTTCCCCTCCTCCACTTGATACAAGTGGTAATCTGTTCTTTTGTAGACAAAAAAAAATCTGGTTTACGCTGGTTTGAACCAGTGGAATCTCTTGTGACTAAGCCTTCTGCTCTGCTCTGAGTAGAATCAAAACTGCATCACGGAGAGCGCATGGGTCTGTGAGGCAGATCACATGACATGGAGAACCATGGAATTTCCCTCCCAAGAAGCTGATAACGGTAGTGCCGTCTCTGCCCACATACAGATAACGAATAAATGCTGAACTCTATTAAACGCCCTTTACACATTATCATGGGTCGAACACACAATTTTCTGAACTTGTGAGACAGTCTATTTATTTTGCTATATACTCTCGGTATGGAACAGATTTGTGACTGGTAATGATCTGCTCTGCCAGGCTATATAAAGTGATACCAACCTTCTTTAGATCTTGGGGAATTAAGTTGACCCATTTCCCTTTCCCCATCTGAAGCGTTTTGGAGTTTTGATACACTATAATGCATAGGCAATCCAAGTCTTTATCAGAATTAGGATAGCAAAAATTAGGTAACCATATAATCACAAAATATTTCCTCTAGGTAACAGCTGCTTTGTTGTACTGTATTTATCAACTTACACACTTATACTGTAATTAGTATACAAATTATTAAGAATTTTCTCTCATCCAGAGAGGTCTAGTTATATAGAGATTTTTTTTCTACTATTCAGTTGTGTCCAATTCTCAAAGACTGCCTATATAAGTCCCTGCAGTTTTCTCAGCAAGGTTTTTTATTTTTATTTATTTTTATTTTATTTTATTGCATTTATATACCGCCCTTTCCCTGAGGACTCAGGGCGGTTTTAGACGTAGTTTTCCATTGCCTCTTTTCTAGAGCTGAGAGAAAGTGACTGGTACAAGGTCACTTAGCTTCATGCCCTAGGTGGGACAAAAGCTCACAGTTTCCCAGTTTCTAGCAATAAAAATACCACTTCCATTGTTTTAGTAATGAAATTAAAATTTCTTATACTTTTGAAAGCAAGTTACCAATCTAGCATGCCATTTATTAACTACGTAACTAGTGTCCTAGTATTGCTTAAACTTCGCTATACAAACATAAACAACTCACTGAGAAAAAAGACATATATAATTTTTGAATAAATAAATATTATTATTCTAGGAGAAAATAACAAAACACTGAAATATTACATATTTACATATGTAAATCTTATATATTTTAAAAAGTATTTTATTTGATTGTAGTGGAATAAAAGGCAAGGTACACTCAGAAAAAAAATATACAGTTCACTGAACTCAGTAAAATTTATCCAAATTTCTACTTTAAATACTAAAATGCAATGTAGGAAATAGCTTTTACATAAACTAGTACGTCAAGTTAGTCTATACTATCTACAGTACCATAGAGGATAGGCAGAGCATAAAAGTGTTAAGTAAAAAACATAATTAAGCTAGACAGATAACATAATAATTATCTCTAATGAAGCTATTAGGGCAGACAAGATTGGTTTTTTTCAAGGACCAAAATGCTGTAATATAGAATGTCTAATATTTTACTAACCATATTTTCCAATCATATAATTTATTAGAAATTATTTGAGGATATATTCTATGTAGTGTATTTATTAGATTTAACATTTTTTCATGGACAGAAAAACAATGCCATCAAACGTATAGACTTGCATAAAGTACACAGTGTTTATGTAAAGAAGAGAATAATACATTACAGATAATTCTGTCTATTTCTGGAAATGCCTAATTTAGATTTGTTTTAGCTTTCTCAACTTTCTTTGCTCTCTATTTAACTATGCAGCAGGTAATGTGTATATGTTAATACCCCTAGTCTGTCATAACCACAGGTTTATTCTTATGTTTACAGAACACTTGCTTTTCCATTATTTATGCACTGGTTTATGTTATTCCTGACAAATTGAGTATGACTTTCATTCTTTAGTTTAAACTTAAATGATTATACCAAGAACAGATAAATTTAATAATATCCAGTGTAAAGTATATTGAAGTATATTCATCAATCAGAAACATTAAATAGGAAATTCTGTATATTGAAAGACAATTTCCTGAAGTTTCCAGATCCAGCCCCAAAGGAGCTGACCAACATATAGAAAATTACTGAAAAATTTCTCACTATTTTCCTAACAGTGAGGACAATTAACCAGTGGAACAGCTTGCCTTCAGAAATCGTGGCCACTCCATCACTGGCGATTTTTAAGAAGAGACTAGACAGTTACTTATCTAAAATGGTATAGGTTCACCTGTTTGACAGGGGACAGGGCTAGAAGACCTCCAAGGTCCCTTCCAGCTTTATTCTATTCTATTGTCAAAGTATGTTAAATCTGTTTATCTTTGTTCACGTTATTATTATAAATTTCACTAGTCAAGCAATGATGGATGGATGGATGGATGGATGGATGGATAGTATACTTGATATCAACAAAAAGGCTGATATAGATAAACAGAATATTAACTGACTTCGGACAATGAAATCACTATATTTTTTTGCTATAGAGTAAACTTGCTTTCTGTGTTAATTTCATGACATTACCTGCCTTTCTTTTTGTTTTTACATGTGTAGCTAAATTTATTGTTGTTAGTCATTAAAAACATAAAAAAACCATCAGTTTTCACCACAGGATAAACTGATTCTTCTTAAAGGGGACAATAAAATAAAGCATGTATTCTTTCAAACAATGGCTTACATTTTATCAAAACTAGTATTTCTTTCCTTTCAAAATTCATACTATGAAAACAATGTAGAAAATTTAAGTTTTTTTTTTTTATTTTAATCCCATTTATATCCCGCCCTTCTCCGAAGACTCAGGGCGGCTTACAATTTAAGCACAAACCAATGTGCTTAGCAATAGCCTTCATTCTATGTATATGCCTGCTTATTAGGGCTTTTGGGGGCCCCCAAGCAGCATTATTACAAAGTCAGCTTATTGCCCCCAACAATCTGGGTCCTCATTTTACCTACCTCAGAAGGATGGAAGGCTGAGTCAACCTTGAGCCTGGTGGGATGCGAACCTGCACTAATTGCAGGCAGCTGGTGTTACTTAAGGAGGCATTAGCCCACTGCGCCACCAAGGCCCAGTTTGAAAGTAATATCAATTTTTTGACAGAATTATCCTGTAATAAGATGACCCGCCAATAAATTTAATAAATAAATAAATTCTGTGAACAGTGCTAGATATTAAAGACCTTTTCTGAAAAATATGTCCATTTTCAGATGATTAAAAAGAAAAAAGAAAACAAAGTATGTATTAAAAATATCATTACTGAAACACATCAGCTATGTATGTTAGCATATATGTTAACAGATCATAGAGTATAAAATAAAAACATAGCAACTTAAATTTTCAGATTTTTATTTATTAAATTATTAAATGTATATGCTGTCGCACTCCCCACAACTCTAGGCAGTCTTAAAATTGAAAGTTCACTTGATTTTTTGTCTGAGTTATATCACATATAGATTTTATTTTGATACATAAGAAATACACAGTACATATAGACATTTGCTTTACGTCTTCTATTAATGTACTTTAGAGAACAAAGACTAAATAGTAACAAATAATACATTTTCACACGATAGCAGTGTTCCAATATCTCAGGGGCTGCCACAAAGAAGAGGGAGTCAAGCTATTCTCCAAAGCACCTGAAAGCAGGACAAGAAGCAATGGATGGAAACTAGTCAAGGAGAGAAGCAACCTGGAACTAAGGAGAAATTTCCTGACAGTTAGAACAATTAACCAGTGGAACAACCTGCCTCCAGAAGCTGTGAATGCTCCAACACTGGAAGTTTTTAAGAAGAGACTGGACAGCCATTTGCCTGAAATGGTATAGGGTTTCCTGCCTGAGCAGTGGGTTGGACTAGATGACCTCCAAGGTCTCTTCCAACTTATTATTATTGTTATTTACTTTACTTTATTTTATATTATTATTATTATTATTATTATTATTATTATTATTAATAGAAATTAAGATCAGTGGCAAACTTTTCACAACATTAAATAATTATACTTTTATCTTCACTAATTTACATTGCTCCAATGTACATTATCTTTCTTATGTGTGAAATTGTAAAAAATTATTTTAAAATATTATAACGTATGAAAGCAAAAAATTATAGATCTTTATCCAAAGTAAGCTTTGGGTAAAAGAAGGGTGCATAACCATGAAAACAAAATAACTTTAAAAACCCTCCTTGCAATATTGGAAACTGATCTTGCACAATGGAGACTCTGGATAAAATATTCAGAAATATTTCACATTTCTTAAAAATGCTAACATTTTGTACAAAGTTAATTACACATATATAGTTTTGGTATAATTTCAGTTTTGTACATAGAACAGAATCTGGTTCAGAGAGGCAACTACACAGAAAAAGAAACTGTGATATTCTGAAACCCCATTTTCATTTGTTTTGCCTTCCAGTGTTGAATTAATTATATTTCCCTCTTATCAAAGCTGTATTATGTAAATTTGTATTCCTTTTACATATGTTTCAGTTTGTTGGCAAATATTGTGTTTAAAGGTACTCCTTAAGTACTAAATAACAAAGAAAAAGGAAAGAAAATATTATGTTTTTTTGTTTATTTTTTTAAAAAAACGTAACAGACAGGGATCCAAGATAAAGAGTTAAATTGTAAGATCTCCAAGAATCATTTTGAAGTTGATTAAGACCCCAGCTTTGCATTAAACAGTATCACTTCCACATGAGTTGTTACTAATGCTGTTAAGAAGCAGCTTGAGAAGCCCAGTGGGCCAATGACCTCCTTCACCCTCCAGCCACCCACTAGGGCTTCTTGATTAGCATCCTACCTGCATCTCTGAGGAATTCCCATCGTCCCCTAGGAGCTCATTCCGCACCTCGTCACTGTAGGCAATCCGTGACCTTTTCTGTAAAATATAAAAGAAAAACAAAGAAATGTGAGCAAGCAAAGCTCTGGAACTATCACTACCAAGGTTGCTAAACTCAAAACCTCGAGAGCCCTCTAATGGATGCCTACTTAATACAAATTTCTAAACTTCTCAAGAAGTTGTTTTAACAAAACGAGGACAAATATAATAAAAATCATCAAAAAGTTCAGAGGAGTTTATAATTGTTAGATCAAATTAGCCTAGCAACTTGCATCTTCATAGAAAAAAGAAATCCAAAACCATTCCCATTATATCTAGTATGAACTAAATCGCATTCTCCTTCTTTCTCCAATCTTAAAATAGCCTGTCATTTTATATAACCCGGCTCTAAGTATCAGTGTCTGATTACAATATCTTCTATATTGTTACCAATACTAAAAGAACAATGGTTGCATTGCATGCCACATAATTCAGATTCTACAATTAAGAGTTTCCATGTAATAATTATATTATTATGCACAAATACGCCAGTAAGAAAACTGAAAATCATAAAAAAGCACAAGAGGGGAAAAAAGTTGACTGTTCTATTTCACCTTCTATATATCAGATGTAAAACTTTTTAAGTAAGAATTCTTATATGCCTAAAGGCTAATGGCAAAGCCTAGAATCCCATTGATTGGAACCACGCAGTAAAATCACTATCCTGCACTCAAAGGGGAAAAAAACTTGGACAAAGAAAAGATATACTTTTCATTGGGTATTTGATTGATTTATGCAAACTGAAATGCAAAGAATTACTGAAAGCTGCTGTTCAGGAAAAATAAGTAATATGCTCTTTTATTCAATAGGAGATAGGTTCAATAAAAGAAATTCTAGTTCTTTGAATATTAGATTGAAAAGAATTTTTGGAAAAGAATATGTGCTGGACTTAAACTAAATGCAGGGGCTTGTGTTTTATGTTTTTCTCATATCATGTAAAACAAGTGGAAATAGTAACACTGGGCATGAAAGTTAATATGCAATAGCATCCCATACCAAAGCTCATTACATAAATATGTACGATGAAAAATGATAACAGAAGACTTTCAAGCAAGCTTATGTGGATTTAAAATGAGGGAGAATTAGACACCTGTGGACCTATTTAGAAAAAAAAAAAGTGATGCTCATAATGCAATGCATGGCCATATACATGGTCAGCTGTGTAACTGGTTTCCTTTTGGTTAATTTGCTTTAAAGGAGGCATGTCAAACTGCTGGCCCACGGGCCGGATGTGTCCTGCTAAAACCATGCCCACCCCATTGCCGGCAATGGGGGAAAAGTCCTGATATGTCGCGTGACATCATGTGATGTCTCAAGTTTAACATGCCTGCTCTAAAGAATTCACTGGGTTTTGCTCATGTTCTTTTGAATTGGTTACCATTGGTTACCATTGGTTAGTAAGCAAACTTGTAGACAATAGAAATGGATATTGATTGCTTTCATGGTTGCAAAAAGATTGATGTTAGAAGGCTAGATTGGCAATCTCCATTGATTATACAAGGTCCATAGAATTTACCTTAGTTACTTTAGTTTCTATGCTAAACTATATAGTCTGAACAAAGACTATATACATATTTAGAAGGTTAATTTAAATACATAATTTCATTTCGTAAACCTATTTTAAACTGCACTAACATAAATGATTAGATAGATAGATAGATAGATAGATAGATAGATAGATAGATAGATAGATAGATGATAGATATACATACATACATACATACATACATACATACACACACACACACATATACACACATATGTGTGTGTGAAAATAGTTTTGGTTTCGTTCTGTGCATAAAAGATGCATGAGGTTGATGCCCTGACCAATCTTATTTTTAAAGCGTAATTTATTTTTAATTGAATTTAATAGAAAGCGAGCATATACTAAAAACATAACAGCCTCTAGAATCATTGATATTTTCAAGAATGCCTCTGAATTTGCTATGTGCCCCTAGGCATTCTTATTCTTATAAAATACAAATGATGAGTGGTTGCAGCCCAATCTTTTGGTTATAAAGGTATCTACTTACTTAGAAAAAAGATAAAAGAAAGCTAGATTAATAGTTGGTTAGTGAGGGTGGGAATAAATAAAGAAGATGGTAGAGAGTAGAATGTTAATTTGCCTTTTAGAAAATGATGTTTCTGCCTGAGGTCATGCCATTTTAGCAGCCATTTTATGAACTGCCAAACATTCATTTAAATTATTTGCTTTAAATTTTATTAAATTGTGAAATGGACCCACCCGTCCCAAAATACCGAGTTATCACAAACTAGCAAACAGAGAAACCAAATACAACACTAGTCAAATGAAATCCCTCATTTTATACAGAGGTAAGATGCAAAATACTTTTTGAAAATAACTGCTACTTGATAGAAAATACATTTTAAGTTGCTGTTGCTGCTGCTGCTGTTGCTGCTACTACTACTACAACTATTTCTATTACTATTATTTATTATGTGTATATCTCAGGAAGAACAGTCTCACACACAAAGTGAAAATAGCCATTACAGCATTAAAGGAAATGGGAACCATTAAAGAAGCTCTGGTATCACAGTCCCTGATTAAATTATTCATTTCATCACAATGGGAGACTGCACTATGCAAGAATTTCATAGGGAGATCGATTTTGTTTTTCTAATATTTTTTTTACTAAAAAGCTAACAAATTGACACAGAATGCTCAATTATAATACCTTATTTTGTGTTTGATTTATATAAAAAAGGAATGAAGTTACAAATGCATGTGAGTCATGATCCAGTCCTTCTTTTCTATTTAAGGTTTACTACTTTATACTGCTAATGTCTAACAGTTTAGTTACCCTTGGTCAAACAGCTCCCAACAGCTATAATAAATAATGATGTAATTCCAGCAATTCAAGAGTAAACTGTCACTTACCCCAAGTCTGCCTTCTGCTAAGCTACTGGGCAAGCTGTGACTCTTTAGAGGCAGGGTAGGCAGTTGGTGATCTTGGAGATCAAAGAACCCCTCAAGCTAAATTCACACAACCCTTTTTGTAAATTCAAAACCTTTCATAGAACAGGGTTCCCCAACCCCTAGTTCGTGGCCCACTACTGGTCCATGGCTCGTCAGGAACTGGGCCATGAAAGCTAGTGAAGCTTCATCTGCACATGCATGGTCTCTAGGTAGTGCACGAAACCACGATCTCCATGGTCTGTGGGAAGACTGTTTTCCATGGAACTAGTCCTTGGTGCCCAAAACATTGGGGTTCGCTGACATAGAAGATCAGCTAAGCACTCTAGGAAAACGTAATCGCTACTTCCTTGCAGTCTAATGTTTGTATGGGTCAGAAGAGATAACTAGAAAGAGAAAAAAGAAAATATCAGAGATAGATTGGTGAGTTCATCCTCTTTTGACTCTTACCCTTACTCCTGCTTGCTTTACCTGTACTTATCATGTACTTATCAGTAGACTATCATAATGAATAAAATTCTGGGTTGGAAAATAGGTCTACTCCAAGCATGCAGGTTTTAAAACCTAGAGCTGGTTCTATAAAATAACATCTGTCTGAAAATATATAATATGAATCAGACACAGCAAGGTATGTTAGAAGGCTTATAATTTAGATTTCATTGTACAACTATTTAGTGCAATATAGTTACACCATTCTTAGCAGAGATAACATGTATTGTCACAAACATTTTTGTCACATTCTCAATAATAAAAGAAGCTTTATCAAACTACTAAGCTTTTTGCATACAATTAGAAGCAACTGTACAATATTCATCAATAAATAATTTGATACTACTTTTGATCATAATTTCATTCCAAAATGAATTGATCACAGAGAAGATCAAGTCTTTGAACTAAAGTGCCTATTTGTTCTCTTAGCATCTATCTAAAATATCAACACAGTAGTCTCATTTGTCTTTAAAATAATAACTCTAATAATCTTACTAAGAACTTTTTGTGAAGCTGAATATCATTAGGGATGGCAAGAGAAATTTAACGTAACCAAAATAAAAGAATAAAAGTGCATTAGGCTCTCAACTTTGCAAATCTTTACTGAGTATACATTTACACTGTAGCCAAATGCAAGCATGAGACTTTGTGCTAGAAAAAGTCACACACACTACAACAGTTTGAAGGAACTCAATTCATAATGCATTTTATAAATAGTTAATGACTTCTATATATAAGCTAACCAGGCAAATCAAGAAATTGTCAACAATTTTAGTCGTAGTTGTCAGTTACCACTGTCTACAGTGCTGCTACTTTATATGTATGTTTCTAAAAGAGACAGAAGTTTTCGAGAGTTCAAATCCAATCCTTTTCTGAGAAGCCCAATATGAATTTAATAGTTCCTGTACACAGAATATGCGCAATAAAGAGTTCTTTGTAACAGGTTTTTGATTGTTTTTTTTCCTGCACTGCATCTTACATATGCAAAATGATATGCATGGAGAAGCATTCCTCAATATTATCAGAGAAAAGGTATGATTTTCTGCAGTAAATTGCAAAGTTTATAAGAATACAGCATCTTTTAAAAAATGGCAGAGAAATGAGATGATGACATCATCAAGAGGAGCAGGAATCCTATAACCAATTGTCCCAAACAGTGAACTGAAATGACAACCCTACGAACAGAAACATCTTGAAAATATGATAAATTCTTCACTATTTTTTCAACATTTGAACTTCCAAAACATTTGACAATTCAACATGATAATTTTTAGATATCAATAGTGTATTGATTTCTTAGGAATGACCGACACAGTAGTGATACTGGAAATTTGGCCACATTTCATAAATCTGTAAGCAATGTTGCAGAAAATGCAGAAAATAGTAAGAAGTGATTAAAAAAAGAAATTAAATATTAGGAATAGGAGAAAATAAAAGTAAACCTAACTAAATTTACTTTAACCAGCACTATTCACTATACATTCCATACCTTCTATCCCTGCAAATAGCTTTGCTCCACAAAACATACTCCTAATCAACAACATAATAGGTTTTCCTTCTTATATTCATTGGTTTCTTAGTGACTTGTTGAAGAGCAAAGATCTGCTCTGCACATCTCGGCCTGGCATAAAGCCTAACTACATTGCCTCAGTTTTGTTCGCTGTCAATTATTTCAATCAAATTCTACACATTTTCCCAGACATACTTATTAAACTAATCCATCCACTTTCATTCAGAGAAAGTTTGTTGTATTCATTCTTGCTGCTCTTCTATTTTTCCTTTTGTATAAAGGAACAATAACAGCATTCTTTCAACCATTAAACATAGATGTCTTCCCTCATGTTAAAACAAGTCATCCAGCCACTTCATAAACAAATCATATCTATATTTTAACATTTCTCCAGATTTACCTGCATCTTACAACACTGAATACTTTTTATTTTTATTTGAAAATAACATTTCTAGCATTTAATATCGCTATAATTCCCATACATTTTTTCAAGATTCCCTCACTTCAGCTTCATCCCAAGAATTTCATCTATTTCATGTTTAATTCCATTCACTCTGTTGAAGATTCCTTCGGGAATAGGGCGGTATAGAAATTTAAATAAATAAATAAATAAATAAATAAATAAATAAATAAATAAATAAATAAATAAATAAATATATTTTACATGTTTATGTTGTTTTGAATCTTAGATATTTTTGCTCTTTTTACATTTTTTCCTCTATGTACACATTACACTTTTCTTCTATATTCATTTTTTGCACAATATCATATTCCTGATATGTTTTACATCCCTATTGTCTTTCACTTCATCACTATACAAATCATTCTTTTTCAAGATTTGTATTAGTTTAACTCTACACACTTGTATCATTTTAGAATAGAATAGAACAGAACAGAATAGAGTTGGAAGGGACCTTGGAAGTCTTCTAGTCCAACCCTCTGCCCAGGCAGGAAACCCTACACCAGTGGTGGTGAAGCTATGGCCCTCTCCGTGGGTACGCGTGCCGTCGCTGCCAGCAGCTTGCGCAGGTCCATTAGGCTACCACCACCTAGAGCAGCAGCCCCACCCAGCACAAAGGAGGTAAAGCGGCCAGCTAGCAAGCTTGAGTAGAGGTGGTAGAGCATGCCCACACCCAGCAAGCCAAAGGCCACCCAGCTGGATCCCCATCGGCGCCATGGCCCCCCAGTCCCAGCTAGGATTGCATGCCTCTCCTCATCTATGCTGGGCCTCCCGCCCACCACCTCACCTGCCAGAGACCTCCTGGATGTCCCCCAACCCTGCCCGTCCCCCACAGGCATCCCCCCCATGAGCAACATTGAGGTGGCCATGCCCACCCCAGCCACACCCACCCAGTCTGCCCTGATAACTGCAGCCATGCCCACCCAGTGGGCCATGCCCACCCAGTGGGCCACACTGCCATGCCTCCCCTGAGGGCACCACAATGCTGATGTGGCCCTGGCACTTTGCGATAAATAAGTGGGTTTTGGGTTGTGGTTTGGGCAGTCAGTCTCTAAAAGGTTTGCCATCACTGCCCTACACCATTTCAGATAAATAATTGTCCAATCTCCTCTTAAAGACTTCCAGTGTTGGAGCATTCACAACTTCTGGAGGCAGGTTTTCCACTGATTAATTGTTCTAATGTCAGGAAATTTCCCCTTAGGTTGCTTCTCTCCTTGATTAGTTTCCATCCATTGCTTCTTGTCCTGCCTTCAGGTGCTTTGGAGAATAGCTTGACTCCCTCTTCTTTGTGACAACCCCTGAGATATTGGAACACTGCTATCATGTTACCCCTAGTCCTTCTCTTCATTAAACTGGACATACCCAATTCCAGCAACCATTCTTTATATGTTTTAGCCTCCAGTCCTGTAATTATCTTTGTTGCTCTTCTCTGCACTCTTCCTAGAGTCTCAACATCTTTTTTACCTCATGGTGACTAAAACTGGATGCAGTATTCCAACTGTGGTCTTACCAAAGCATTATAAAGTGGTATTAACACTTCACATGATCTTGATTCTATACCTCTGTTAATGCAGCCTAGATCTGTGTTGGCTTTTTTGGCAGCTGAAGCACACTGCTGGCTCATATTTAAGTGACTATCCACTAGGACTCCAAGATCCCTCTCTCAGTTACCACTATTGAGCCAGGTACCACTATACTATGCCTGTGTATTTAGTTTTTCTTGCCTAAATATAGAACCTTACTTTTTTCACCATTAAATTTCATTTTGTTTGATAGCGCCCAATGTTCAAGTCTGTCGAGATCCTTCGATATCTTAAGCCTATCTTCTGGAGAATTGGCTATTCCTGCCAACTTGATGTCGTCTGTAAATTTGATGAGTTCCCAATCTA
Organism: Vipera ursinii; assembly: GCF_947247035.1. Classification (NCBI taxonomy): domain Eukaryota; kingdom Metazoa; phylum Chordata; class Lepidosauria; order Squamata; family Viperidae; genus Vipera; species Vipera ursinii. Next base: position 52,617,200 of record NC_139518.1, on the reverse strand, counting down.
CCCCATCCAAATTGTTGATGACGATATTGAAGAGTACTAGGCCTAAAACAGAGCCCTGGGGTACCCCACTGCACACTTCCCTTCATGTGGATGCAGTTCCATTAAAGACTACAAGTTGAATGTGGTAGGTCAGCCAGTTACAAATCCATCTGGTGGTGATATTGTCTAACCCACATGTTTCTTTTTTATCAATTAGTAGGTTGTGGTCTACTTTATCAAATGCCTTGCTAAAATCCAAGTAAATTATATCCACAGCTTTCCTCTTGTCCATTAATTTTGTCACTTTGTCAAAGAATGCAATAAGATTTGTCTGACATGATCTGATTTTGACAAACACATGTTGGCTTTTGGTTATGACTTTGTTTGCCTCTAGCTTTTTGCAGATTCATTGCTTATCTTTTTCAGTATCTTCCCAGGTATTGAGGTCAGGCCGATAGGGCTAGAGTTTCCTGGATCTATTTTTTCCCCTTTTTTGAAGATGGGATCTGCATCAGCTCTTTTGCAGTCCTCTAGTAGTTCCCCAATGCTGCAGGATCTTTGAAAGATATAGTTCAGTGGTTCTGAGATCATGTCTGCCAGTTCCTTCAGAACCTTGGGGTATAATTCATCTGGTCCTGGTGATTTGAACTCATCTAGTGCTCCAAGATACACTACATCAATTTTCCTTGTATCCACTTTCCACTCTTTCCATAGTGAGATTGAAACATCTAATACTTTTTCATACATGAATCATGCATTCTCTTCCTTTCATCTTGCATTTGTACCAACATCATCAAATAATTATCTATCCCACATTCAGATGATTTTATTCATTTTCCATCATAAACAATCCAATCAATAAAGCCAAGATTCCTGTTTTTTCCCCTCCAAATATTTTTCTTTAAATGGGAAGTTGATTGTAAATCAAAGTAATAAGCTTTTGTTGTTTTTTAAATTAAATTGCTCTTTTGTTTGGAGTGACTGACTTAAAAGAAGGATCATTTTTCCTACTATATAAATGACAGTTCATCAACAGAATGATTTTTCCACTATAAAAGGCAATAAAATTCCACCTTTATGAAAATAATCAATGCTGATGTGTCTATTAACAAAATGTGATCACCAAATTCGTAATTCCAACATATATAGCCATATAATATTTAAAACTTATGATCAGGACACATTATAATAAGAAGTAGAGATTATAATAAATATGATGAACCATTATGGAACTATAATTTAAAAGATTGGTTATCATCCTGCCAAATAATAAAGAAAATGTGTACTATATCAGAAGACCACATAGAATATTTTGGCAACTGCCTGCCACACTCTAACTTAATAGTTAACTCTAGCTATTTAGTCATAATACCAATAGAAGAAGCCACATTTGGTAAAAATGATTACAATATTAAACATACTGTAGTCATATGCATATCTACCTCTTGAACACAGAACTTACTTCTATTTGTTATGATAAACAGAATATAACATGTTCAGATGATTACAGTCATCTTATAATATTTAAGAAATTTAAACACCATACACAACAACAAGAAACAAAGTTATTCAGAAACAAGTTCAGTTATCTTCCCTAATGTTTTTCAATATCCAAATTTTACACCAAACAACAATCTGAGTCTAGGTCAGACATGTCAAATTCACGACATCACATGACTTCACGCAACGTATTGGGACTGTTTTGCCATTGCCGGCAATGGGGTGGGTGCGGCTTCTGCATGGCACGTCCAGCCCGCGGCCCGGCAGTTTGATACCCCTGGTCTAGATAGACATCATTTGGTAATTCAGAGGAATTTTTGCATATTGATTCTTTTAAAGGCCTACTCAGATATATTTGCTCAGTTCTGTATGGCAGTTTAGCTTTACACAACTGGTTTACTTGACGCAAGTCTTAATATTTCCCAACTGAACTCAATATATTCATAGGCAAACACAGTTAAAATAGAAAAAGAATTAATTCAGCTTAAACTAATTAAGAATTGTGATCTGCAGCACTCATGATCTGTGTAATTTTACATGTGTAGCACAGTACATATAGTCACAACTATAGGAATTCTGTTAAACTATGATATAAAAAAATCAAACAATGAAGTTCGACTATTACTAATTTCCACGGGCCTCACATAGAAAAGCAATTGCATAAATTACTTCAACTATGAATTTAATATAATGTTATCACCAGACCAGCCACATGGTAAATAGATTTATGTTGCATATGAATTAAATAATACATTGCTATTACAATACAAGCAGCTTTTGTTCCATACCTGATGGATAGGGTATTTCTTAAATTATTGCCAATATAGCTACATCAGCATCTTCAAAATGGAAACAGCATTGTAAAGAGAAAGAATAAGTATAGTGCAATGCCAATTTCATGACTAAATGAGAATTAGACAGGAAAAAGACCCCAATAACAAATTTTAAGGTTGATATTTGTTTTCATTTTTATCTTGTTTTTTAAAAATATTTTATATTACTTGGTATCAGACTGTGGTTTTAGGGCAGGCAACAGTTAGCCAGTTCCTTTTAATTCAATATATTTTCAATTACTAGCCAAAAGGAGAGCCACAGTATTTTATCACAATTATCTCAGCCTTATGCATACGATATGTATACATATTTGAGTGTGTGTGTCTATGAAAGCCTTAATTCACAATGATTTTTTAAAAATATAAAGATAGCAAAAAGATACAGCAGCAAAACATTCTTCACACACTTGCTTTTTATTATATTTGAAAAAAGTTCAACTAACTTCAAAGTCAGCTATAAACTGTGTGACATCATTGTAATAAAAACAAGAGTTGAATTCTGACTATTAGATGCACCAATTTATCCCACATAAAGGGGCAATTACACTATGGAATTTCTTTGTCTTCTTTTAACCACAGTGATCATATATCTTAAGTAAACAAAGGTTATTCTTATATTTGGTGAGCTGACCAATCAAAGCCTAGATAGAAAACAATTTATCAGTTTTGATGATATTTATCAACAGTTAATATCTAATTTTACCAAGTATAGTAATTTACTGTATTTCAGTTTAAATTATAGGAATTATTTCTTTTTTTTTATCTACACATAAATTAGCACACACAATTTTAGATAAATAAGATATCTTTGGGATTGTGGGAAATTTCTTATATCTGCTTGGAGTAAGTAGCTGTATTATCTACAACTATCATTCTAAAAATTCAGAATTACATCAGACTGGAACGAAAAAACCAACAATTTACGGTCACATCCAAGCATATTTCCTAAGAATTAAACCTACTGAATTTGAGATGGCTTATTCCCAAATAACTGTTTACAGGTTAATGTAACCTTAATTATTCATTAAGACATGATATCTAGCATTATGCAAACCAATTCTGTATCAGTTCAAGAGATATAAATCTTAGTGACCATTTATATTCTAGATGAATTGCTCAGGCATATATTTAGAACTTCATTGCCTGATGCTATTTCAAATTTTAGCAAATTACATATACATATGCACAGTATTGTGTACATATCCCAAGTCAGCCATATTTCTTCCATGGACTATACAGTGTCAGCCCCTAACTTGCAAGAGGAAACTCTAGCCTTCTGCCCTTAGTCAGTAGATCAATATCTAAAGGCCAATGCTCTTCAGTCATCATGCTGCAAAGCCACTGACCTAGAAATCAGAGGTGTAATGAGATCTGTCACAACCAATTTTAATCCTGCACTGGATGTATTCAATGATATTGAATACATTTGTTGTACAATATACAGCAGTACAGCAAAATTCTATGTCACAATAATGAATCTGTTCCATTTTAGCTCTGAGTGACATAAGAGAGATCTGAGACACGTTTAAAAGTACATTAAAATATTGGAATCTTGAAAATTAACAATACATTAGAAACCAAAAATATATACCACACAGAACATGTGCCATTCATTATCATGTTTGTCTGATCCTAGAGCTGTCAAAAGGCAGCCCTAAACGAAGGGAACATGAGCATGAAAAAGGAAAAAAAGATTGTTCCTATAAGAGCTATAGGTATCAAGATGTTTCACTCTTGATTTTCTTAGTTATAGATTGCATATTGAGCTGTTGAGGAAAACTGTTTTTGCCAAAGAAACAATTGAGTATACTTAAATAAGTGCAGATTTTTATTTTTAGATTATACTACATCATGCCAAACAAAATACCAATCTTGATGATATACAGATGAATCCTACCAATGTAAACACATGTTCAAATTGTAGGTATGTTGTTTAAAAATAAAGGATGGGATTTCCATCTATATAAGCAAAACAAGATAAAAAGACACGTAACAAATACCACATGTTTTACAAGAAACTTTTAGCTAAATAAAACTCAAATTCAAATTTTGAAATATCATATCCATAGAACTATGCATCCAGAATATTTCATCATATTCATACTTCCATTATGTTAATTCTGCAAATCCATCTCCCAAAGTTCAAAATTTAATAGTTACATAAAAGCGTACATAATATTAAAGGAGCATTAATGATTTCAAATTTTCTTTTCTATATCCAGGCAAGAGTCCTTATCCAGGTCATTCTCTTGGCTTGTCACTTTAAATGCCTTTTTTATTAATCCAATATTTTTGCATCAGGCAAGATTTGTTTCATAGCCATTATTCCTACCTTAACCCTTTAAACATACTCTACACATATACAGTAAGTATAAATCATTACTGAAACTTTTGATATTGTGGCTAATAATATCTGGTCCCATTCTACAAAGATCTCCTTTAATAGTTGCATGTTAGTGCTTTCTGTCATTTTACAAATCTCAGTCCTAATCAAAATTAAGGGCAGGGTTTTTTTAACTGAAATTTTGAGCTTCCTTTCTTGTAATTTAAATAATAACATCTCTATTCTCTGTTATGAATTACTGTTGCTGTTTATTTTATATGGTTTGTTCCAAACTATTATAGTAAAATTTTCAATATTACAAATTTGTCTGGACCTTTAATTTGTTTATAACTTTCTGGGTTCAAAATCTTATTTATCTTTTTGCCATTTGTTTAGAATTCTTTAGGTTCTTAAAATTATAGCTATTTTTTTCTTTTGTTTAAAATGAAGATAGACTCATCAATGGGTTTTCATATATTGCCATTCCAAATATCTGCAGTAGCTTTAAGATGGTTAGAAATGCCATTTCCAAAAGTGTATAGAAGAAACATTACCAAACTTAGTGTCCTTTAAAAGGGCTCCACAGCAGTTGTGAGCTTGATGACTGATCCCTTCATCCCCTGGCAGTCAAACCCATGGGTGACCACTGTCTTGCAGACAGCAACCAGCAGTTGTCCAGAGCACATGTGGCAATCTCCCGTCCTCTCCTTTCTAGGTAGATTCTACTCACCAGTTCTTTGTTCCTGCCATGACTTCTCTCTCTACTCTCCAAAGAGACATGTTTTGCTCGCCATGTCTCCAACAGAAATCGTTGCATATCTCCATTATTTCAATCAGACATACATATACACACAAATACATAAAATTTATGTTTGCAGAACTTAGGAATATAAAATAGTTTATTTTATACAACACAAATACAATGCTCCATTTTTTTTATTCAGTAGTTGTTGTTTTTTTTATCTCAGGGTCTGCAAACTAATCCTAGTGCTACCAAAACTGAATTGCAATACAGGTTTGCTGCAATTCTGTTTATACAAAGTAGCAAATAAAAATGGACCTTCAAAATTTATAAATAAAGAAATAAAGAAAAAAGGAAACAAACAAAATAGTGTATTTATTCTGCACAACTAAGAATTTACAACAAGGAGTAGCTTCCAAGTATAATTCTCTATTTTTAAAATGTAGTAAATATTTGGATTTAACTATAGGTATAAATTTAAAAACAACTAAGTATATCTCAGCAAAGTCTACCTTTGCTAAATTACAAGGTAATAAAGCACCACATTACTGATAATTGGAAAAAGATTCAAAATTGTTATCATTATTTAGCATCAGTGTGATTCAAAATCACAGTATCTCTGAGCCGCCTTCTTCTTAGAATACAATCTTGCTCTGTTAACCCAGTAGCTTCTAAGTCTCAGGTGAAGGATCTCAACATCTGACCATAGTTGGATGACCTTGTTAAGTTTGCTGAATTAGGCCTGGTTATTATGAATGGGTGAGCATGAAGGAATCCCAGGTTTGTTGACTAATCTGCAAGTTGGAGAACATTCCAGAAGTGTTTCATATTCACATTTCTGCCATGAAAAATGTGCATGTGGAATGACCAGGAATCAAGCCTGACTCAGGAAGGAATTATGTAACATTTTCCTATTTGCAGGGTTTTAGCTAATTGGCTGGCAGGATGGAAATTTAAATGAATTTAAATGTACAATGTATTTACTGCATGGCAAAGTTCCACACAGAGGACATATAATCTAAGGGGGAGGTGGGGAAGTAAATGTCAAAAATATGCAAAAATATCAAACACAATTTTAAAAAATTCAAAGAAAATATTTAATCTAAAAGCACATTAAACTGACAAGTATGCTGCATATTAAAACTATACTATAAATGGAACAAAAAATAGCATGGAAAACATTGATATATTAACTTTGGAAAACAAACTGATATCAAGTGAAACCAGGGTGGCTAGTTCTTTAAACAATATACAACTTGATCATATATTATATAATTCAGCAAGGATCATAAAGTACTGCATAGACACGCTTTCATTTTCCTTTGTTAGCTCAAGAACACCTTAATCACTGTAAAAAAATTTTCCTTTTCATTAAAGATACCAGGATAGATCTTGCACACTCAAGACTATGAGTACTTCATTGTTTTGAATTATTACTAAATGGGAAGAATAACCCAGGAAGGCACCTGAATATATCTTACTAGAGGAAGATAAGTCCACATGCAGTAAATATAGTACATTATCTAGAGGGAAAGCTTTTCACAATAAAAAAATACTTGTTTATTTAGCTCTCTATATTCCACCTCTGCAGTTTCAATGTTAAAAGTACTTTAAGCTTGCATAACAATATGTGAATGCTAAGACTTGCATTAACAACAACAATAACAAAAACATATTATAGGGTTCTAAGGGAAGGGAATGGTTATTCCACTTCTTTTTGCAGGAACTAACAAAGACATGGCTCCCACGGTTACCATGAAGTATCCTTCTTGTCAATGGAAAACAGACCTAATATGTAAGTCAGGAAAGTAAGAAGGCAGGGCCAAGATTTTCTATAGTTCTCCCTTGGGATCAGATATAAGACCAGAACATTTTTAGATAATTCATACTTTTTTTTTCTTCCCTAAGGCTTTTCAGAGCAGCTCTCACATCGGAGTCAAAACAATGAACCCACCAAACATATGGCCAAACTGCAGGAAATACAGCAAAAACTGTGAGTTGATGAGCTTTATTCCATTTTTGTGGAAAAGCTGCAGAACAATTTAGTATCTGACTCTGTAGACGATTTATTGTAGATTTTTTGACACTGGAAATTGCCGTCATATCATCAAACAACTAAAGTAGCCTTAGACAAAAGTTTGTGATTGTCATAATATTTGTGCTATCTACTAATCTGTCTGACATAAATTACCAATTAAGTGAAGTGGCTGAGTGAAATACCATGTGTTCCAAATTTATTCTAGCTGAAATTCTGTAGATATTTTCTTGGGAGAAAAATCAATGGACAATCTCCAAATTCAATATATTTTGGATCTGATCATTCCAATAAGAATAACAACAGTATAGTTGTACATAGTGAAGTTGATAGTAGCAGTTGATTCTAAGGACAATGATATTAAAACTTTTAAAAGTATTTAAAAGTTTACCTACTGAATTAATTTAAAAATAAATCCTAGAAAATTCCTTTCTCCAAACCAAAATGTATGCAGCAACTGCAACTAAATCTCATGGCTGCTGATGCCTTTCACCTCTCCTTCCACTGAGTGTTATCTTCCACAGTCAGTTCTTAGCATCCTGTAGGCTTGGTATTACATCAGGCATTCATAGATCCATAACTGTGGCATTAAGCTTTCCTGTAATCAATCCTTTGTTTGAATAGGTCTGTCTAGAGTAGACCTTGAGTCTTAGACTACTGAGGCTACTCTATCTTTGATCCTCTGGTGCTGTTCCCAAGGCCTTTCTGACCTGTGCACATGTACTGAACCATATGGTCCTCTAGTTTGGTGGTTAGGATGCTTGATAGGACTTTCCATCTTAGGGAGGGGGGTTATTGGCCAGTAGTTGAACAGTGCATTTCTCTTGTGGGAGTCTTTCCTGATGAGCACTGTCATTCCTTGTTTTGGTGTCAGGTGTAAAATATTAGGTCCACATGTGAAGGTTAAATTAAGCTGATATACTGCTACTCATGCCTATGCACAGGATTATTAACAAGTAACAATTAGTACGTGCTAGTTAAAGGATCAACATAATTCAAGGTAGTTGAACTAAGCTCACTTGTGGCCATGTAGAGATTCTAGGTTGATCCCTCTTTTAACTCTACCCCCAGGTTCTAACACTCCTTCCCTTACAGATAGCAAGTCTGGATCGGAGCCTGCTGCTAGTAGCTAGTTCATCTGCACTGCTAGACATTTATGCACTGCTGTTAATTTATTTAGCCAGTAGCTATGGATCATGTCTGGGACAGGTACTATCCAGCTCTTTCCATCTTGACCCAATATTGGATGTCTGCTACTGGGATGGTGACTGATTCCTGTTCTCTCAGGTTCTGAAGCCACTTTGGACTGATGTTATATGTCTTCTCTTTCTCCCATATCTTTTTTCAGTACTATTCAGTTTCTACTGTGGCTGGCTCTGATGTCATTTGTATGTTGTTGCAATGAAGTTGGGAGCACACTTTGTATTCTTCTTTTGAGAATAGGACATTTATCTTCTTGGCCTCTCCTTCTTTAGTGCAACACCTTACTCTGAGCCTTTGTTTAATTGTTAATACTTCAGACGGAGTCAAGTTCTTCAGTAGCTGAGTCATCTCCATACTCTTCTGTACCAGCTGACTAATTTCTCTCCAAGTTGACTTGATTTTGGTCTTCAACATAATTTACTACAGATGACATGTTCTGCTGCTTTTCTTAATTGTGTAGCCAAGCATCTCCAGGATTACAGCAGCTGTAGCATATATATAGGGGGTGTGATGGCTCAGCAGTTAAAGATGTTGAGCTTATCAGTTGGAAAGTTGATAGCCCAGGTTCAAGACCTAAGTACTCCTTTTACTTGCCCCAGCTCCTTTCCACCTAGCAGTTCAAAAGCATGCAACTACAAGTAGATAAATAGGTACCACTTTGATGGGAAGGTAACAACATTCCATGTCCCTTGGAGCATAGTCATGCTGGTCATATGACCACATAAATGTCTTCAGACAACAGTGCCTCCCTCAGATAAGAAACAGAGATGAGCAAAGAGTCAGAAACAAGTGGATAGGGTAAACTTTATATATATAGAAGCCACATGCTTCTCCCAGAAGAAGGAAGCTAAAGCCTGATGATGACGGATGGGATTCCGTCGAAACGTTGCGCCTACACCTTTAGTTCTACGCGGGAAAAAACCCGAAAAACCAAGGATCCATATATATATATATATATATATATATATATATATATATATATATATATATATATATATATATATATATATATATATATGGATCTTTGGTTATTCGGGTTTTTCCCCGCGTAGAACTAAAGGTGTAGGGGCGACATATATATATATATATATATATATATATATATATATATATATATATATATATATATATATATGTGTGTGTGTGTGTGTGTGTGTGTGTGTGTGTGTGTGTGTGTGTGTGTGTAATTTTTTTAAAAATTGCTAACAAAGAATTAAGGGAGACTGATATGCATTTCAAACTTATTAGTTTTCATCAGTCAGCCATACCCTTCTGAGATTCGAACCTGGGCTGAGATTCACCTCTAGGCCACAGGTTCTGTCTCGCTTTGTTAACTGAGAAGCAAGGGGAGATATGTGTCAAATGCTTGTTAACTATTTAGATTACCTTGCTATGCCCCAAACATGGGACAAATCAGTTAATAAAGCGAGTTATCCCATGTTCCAAAGTACACTGAGTCTTCTTTCTCTTTAATCTTTAATCTCTAAACTCAATCTATCCATTTCTGCGCACTCTAGAATTTTCTTAATTAGTACTTCTTCAGTTGGTAAGTTTTCATTTTTCCAATATTGGGCAAATACAATTCTTGCTGCTGTTAATACATGTAGTATTAGATATCTACAATCTTTCTTGTACTTGGCTCCTATTATTCATAACAAAAACAATTCTGGTTTGAGGTCTATTTGTTTTTTAGTCATCTTCTCCAACCATAGATGTATTTTAGCCCAAAATCCTTTTGATTTAGGGCAGGGATAGGCAACCTCGGCTCTTTTATGAGTCATGGACTTCAACTTCCCAGAGACCTTGGGAAGAATTCCATGGATGAGAATCCTAAAGGGGCAAACAACTCAAGAAGCTTGGGAAATTTTGAAAAGTGAGATAATAAAGGCCCAGTCTAGCACAATACCAACAAAGAAGAAACCAGCATGGCTGCATAAAGAACTCTCTGATAAATTGAAAGATAAAAAGGACAAGTATAAGAAGTGGAAAAAGGGGCACATAACTAAGGTAGAATATCAGCAAATAGCCCGTGCCTGCAAAGATGAAGTGAGGAAAGCTAAGGCTCAAAATGAACTAAGGCTTGCGACCAAAGTAAAAAATAACAAAAAAAGCTTCTTTCAACATATAAAAAACAAGAAAAAAAGTTAAGGAAATGATTGGTCCATTAGTGGGGGAAAGTGGCAAGAAGGTGACAAGCAACAGGGAGAAAGCAGAACTATTTAACTTGTTTTTTGCATCTGTCTTTACACAAAGGGGAAAAAAACAGTCCAACCTACCAAAACCAGTACCATAAAAAACAGAATAGAAACGCAAGTTAAGATAGGCAAGAAAATGGTAAGTGAACACCTGTCCAGCCTAGATGAGTTCAAATCACCAGGACCAGATGGATTACACCCCAAGGTTCTCTAGGAACTGGCAGACGTGATCTCAGAACCACTGACTCAGGAATTCTGGAAGTTGAAGTCCATGAGTCATAAAAGAGCCGAGGTTGCCTACCCCTGCTTTAAGGCATGTCCACCAGATGTGGTGATAAGTACCTGGCCTTTGTTTGCATTTCCAACAATTGTTTGAAGTATTTTTAAACATTTTCACTAGTCTCACTGGTGTCATTTGCCACTCTTCTTATTTTATATTATATCCAAAATTTTTTGCCCATATTATCAGTTTCTTTTACTTGTTCTTCCTCCATCTTTACGTTTAACAGAAATCTAGTTTCTTGATCAACTTTTCATCTGTTTTAACAGTATCTGATCAAATTCTGTCTGTTCTTTATCAAATCCTATTGTTTTTACGTCTTTTTCATATCTTGTTTGAATTTGCAAATATGGCCACCACGCTAAGTCAATACCTTGTTCTTGTAAGTCTTGTCTGTCTTTCAATTTTCCTTCATTATCCAAAATATCTTTGTAAGCCACAACTTTATCATAGTTAATTAAATTTGGGTAAGCAAAAGCTTCCATTGTTGAAAGCTATTCAGGTATCTTAATATAAATTTTTGTTTTACTTTTTCCCATTCTGAAAGAAGTGCATTCCTTATAAAATGGTTTTGAAAGTACCTATGTATTTTATTCTTTCCGTACCACAGAAAAGCATGCCAACCAATTTGTAGGTCATGCCCCTCTAGGTAAGCCATGTTAAAATAGTTGCTTGGTAGTATAACCTCCAGTCCGGGAGTCCAAATCCTCCACTGTCTTTAGCTTCTTGTGGCATTTTCACTTTAATTCTCGCTTTTTTTCCTTGCCAGATAAATTTCAGTATTATTATATTCAGTTCATCAGAGAAGGATTTCCCCATCCTTACAGGAATCTTTTGAAATAAAAAGAGTTTTTTTGGTAAGATATTCATTTTCACTGTTGCTATTCTCCCCAACATTAACAGTTGAAGGTTTTTCCTCTTTTCCAAATCCAATTTTATTCGTTTTAGCAGTCTTACGTGGTTATCTTCTTTTACTGTTACACATCTTGCTGTTAGATAATTTCCCAAGTACTTAACTTTTTTAACTATTTGAAGATTTGTTTTTTTGTTGTTAGTTGTTTTGTTTTGTTAGTTGTAATAGAGATAGTGCACATCCCTGTCTTGTGCCCTTTTTAATATTGAGGTTTTCGGCATAGTCTCCATTTACAATTATTTTGGCAGTCTGTTTACAATAAATTGTTTGGATTGTATTTATAAAGTTTTTTCCAAAGTCCATTTCTGCAAGCTGCTGAAACATAAATTGCCAGTTTATGTTGTCAAATGCTTTTTGTGCATCAAGGAATATTAAAGCCATCTGTTTCCCTGAATGAATTTTATAATACTCTAACACATCAAGAAACATTCTTAGATTATTTTTTATCTGTCTTTTATGTAAGAACCCATTTTAATCTGTATGAATAAATTCGATCAAAAATTTCTTTAGTCTTTCTGCCATTATTGAAGCAAAGATTTTGTAGTCTACATTTAATAATGATATCGGTCTATAATTTTTTATTTGTATCCAATCAGAGTCTTCTTTAGGTATTAAAGTAATATTGGCTTCAGTCCATGTATTTGGTATTTTAGCCTCCAGGAGAATTTCATTACACAGTTCTTTCAAAATTGGACTTAAAACATCTTGTAGTGATGTATAAAGTTCTGCAGGTAAAAAATCTGGGCCTGCAGTCTTATCCTTTTTTTGCCTTTTTATAGCCTCTATAATCTCCATCATTGATATTTTCCCATTTAGTATGTGTCTGATGTTCTCCAGAATTTTTGGTAAGTCTGCTTTTTCTAAGTACTGCTGTATTTTCTCTTTTGGAATTTCCTCTGCCTTGTAGAGTGTCTCATAGTAATCTTTAATATTTTTTTTGACTGTATCATTTTGAAACTGTAATTCACCTTTTGGATCTTGCAGCTTATTTATCATTTTTTTTCTCTTTTTCTTTTTTCAGTCTATATGCTAAACATCTCCCCAGCTTATTGGCATTTTCAAAGAAATTCTGTTTAGTCCTTTTAATCTGTTGAGCCATTATTTCCATCTTGGCTAAATTTAATTTATGCTTTATTATCTCCATTTGTTTTTTTTAAGTGTTTTCTTTTGTGGATCTATTTGTAATTCTGATTCTAGCTTTCTGAGTTCTTCCTTCAACTTTAACTGTAGTTGTTTCTTTTCTTTATTCTTTTTATTTTATTTTATTTATTTTATTAGATTTATATACCGCCCTTTCCCGAAAGACTCAGGGCGGTTTACAGGGTATTTAAAACAACCAGTACAAAAGTTAAAAACAAATTTTAAAAGATTAAATCATCCCTAAAATTAAAAACCCCAGTTAAAAATTCTCAGCCTGGGCCGGAGAGCTCAAAGAGCCAGGTCTTCAGGTCCCGGCGAAATGTGCGAAGGTCGGGGGCAGTCCTAAGCTCCACGGGCAGCTGGTTCCAGAGGGCAGGTGCACCCACAGAGAAGGCTCTTCCCCTGGGTGTTATCCGCCGGCAGTCTTTTATCGGCGGCACCCTGAGAAGACCCTCCCGGTGGGAGCGCACTGGACGAAGGGAGCTTGATGCTGGCAGCAGGTGTTCCCTCAGATATCCCGGACCCAAGCCATTCAGGGCTTTATAAGTCATCACCAGCACCTTGAATCTCACCCGGAGGGCAACCGGAAGCCAATGCAGCTCGCGGAGTAGAGGTGTTACATGGGAGTATTGGGAAACCCCCATCACAACTCGCGCGGCCGCATTCTGCACCAGCTGAAGCCTCCGAGTGGTCCTCAAGGGCAGCCCCATGTAGGGAGCGTTGCAGTAGTCTAGACGGGAGGTCACAAGCGCATGGGTGACTGTGCGTAGGGCATCTCGGTCCAGATAGGGTCGCAACTGGCGCACCAGGCGAACCTGGGCAAAAGCCCCCCTGGTCACAGCTCCTATATTATCTTCAAAATTGAGCCGTGAATCTTTAGCTGTGAATTTTTAGCGATATAGCCAACCCTCTGAAATATGCTTTAGCCGTGTCCCACACATTTTGAAACAATGTTTCTTCTTTCTTGTTTATTTGGAAGAAAAAATCCATTTCCTTTTTGCTAGTTGTAGGAATTCTTTTTCTTTCAATAGATTTCTTCAAGGACCATCTTAATTTTTTCTTACTTCCTCTCCAAGTCATCTTTATTGGGTTATGGTCTGCCCAAACATTAGTTTCTATCTCAACTTCTTGTATCATTGTTTTCAGTTCCAAAGATGTCCACATCATATCAATTCTAGATCATGATTTATGCGTATTGAAATTTCTTTGGGTTTTTTTCTCTCCACACACCTTGAATGCAGAGCTCTTCTATCATTTTAAAGAATGCTTTAGGTAATATATTTCCTCCTTTTCTCCCTCGTTTAGCGCTTTTGTAGTCCAAAGTTCCATCTACTATTGCATTAACGTCTCCCATTATACAAAGATTTTGATAGTTTAGATCCAATATTTTTATATAGTTTTTGATAAAATTGCTCTTGTTTATCATTAGTTGCGTATATTGCTACCATCACTATCTGTTTTTGATCCATCATTATTTCCACCATTAATATTCTCCCTTCTTCATCTGCATAGATTTGTTTGGGGTTAATTTCTTTAATATATAGAGCTATTCCTCTTTTCTTTTGAGATGCTAATGTGAAGTAAAGTTTACCAATTTTAGGTTGTTCTAACAATTTATAATGTTGTCTCTTAATAAGTGTTTCTTGAAGACAAATTATATCCATTTTTAATTTTTGTAGTTGTGTAAAGATTTTCCTTTTTGAAGGTGAATTAAGTCCATTAATATTTATTGACAAAATCCCACTCTCCTCCATCTCTTTCAGTTATATCTAGATCTTAAACTTCTAGTCCATCTTATCTGTCTCTGGTCTCTTGGTCTTGCTCCTTCTTCTGCATATGTATTTTTAATTTCTTCCTCCTCTCTTTGTTTGGCCGCTCCTTCTACTGCCATTTCTTCTTCTTTCTTTGGTTCAGGGTCACCTCTTTCCAGAAATGCTCTGTGGTTATCGAAGAATTCCATTGCTTTGAGTATTGTGTCCAGTCTATATCTTTTTATATCCCAATACATTAGGATCCCTTCTTGAATCAGCCATCTGAAATTCACTCCTTTTTCAGTTAATTTCCTAGTTAGGAACTGATATTCTCTTCAAGATTGTCTTATTTTCCTAGGAATTTGTTTGAGGACCATAATTTCTTTTTCTTTGTATTTCAACGGTTCATCTCTTACTTTTCTCAAAATCTCATCTCTTGTAGATATTTTAAGAAATCTGACACGCACTTCCCTGGGTACTTTATTTCTTCTAGCATAGTTTGAGTTGACTCGATAGATCTTCCATTTGAAATTTCCAAGTTCCTAATGTGTCTGCCAGTAGTTCGGTTATCAAGCCTAGAAGATCCTCTTCCTTATCTTCTACTATATTTTGAAATCTTAAAAAGTATGAGGCCTTTTCCATTTCTATGACGGCTATTGAATCTTCTAATTCTCCATTTATTTGCATCAATTTCTGGTTTTCATCTTTTAAAACTTCTAATTTCTGGTCAACCTCAGTTGATTTATCTTCTATTTTTTGAATTCTTTGTTAGTTGTCTGTGATCATATGTTTAAATTTTTCAATTTGAGAATCTATATTGTTAATTTTTTGGTTCATTTTATCAAAATCACTTTTCAACTCCTCATGGTTTTTCGATGTGACTGCCTTATGAGTAGCAATTGTCTCTTGAATTGCTTGCAGAGCTGTTTGCATATCTTTCTGGAAGGTATCCATCTTCTCTTGTTGAAGCATTGTAGCAATTGATCTCTGATAGACCGGACTTGCAGAAGCTGAGGAGGGAGCAGAAGATCCTTTTTTTCCAACTTTAGAGAGGTTTGGGGCACTCATTTTATCTTTAAATCATATGTTGTAATCCACCAAGTAAGTCAAATTTTATAATCCAATAAGCTCCTAATAATGAGGAAAGGTAAACCATAAAAATACTAAATGGTAAAAAAAAATCAGCAGGGCAAGGAGGAAGAATAGAACAAAAAAGGAGTAAAAAAAAAGAAAAAAGAGGGGGGAAATGCCAAAATTTATAATCCACAGAGTTCTGTTCAAAGGGGTTTCTTGGTATTCACTCCTTCAGAGACAGCTTATAACAATTCCAGATCAAGCTGTATTTGTAATCCAGGGGAGTCCAATGACTCCAAACACTGTTTTTATTTATAATTATAATCCATCTTGTGAGACAGGGCAAACCAAAAAGAGTCAGAATCTTCAAGACTCAAAATTCCAAGGACACTAAGATAAGCAGTGTCTGGGCATACAGCCAAGTTTTGTTCCAATGACGGGAAACTGTGTATAATTCTCTTTCACCACTAGATGTCATTAGATGTCCATTCCCACCATATTTTAAGAAAGTTTTTAAAAAGTTCTGATGACATTCAAACAAAAAATTGACAAACAGGATCTAAATTATCCTCCTTTTATGCCTCAGACAGTTTCACTTTCATATGGTAAGTCAATTTTAGTTTGCCAGAAGCTTAAACCAGTTCAGGAGGGAGGGGTAAGAAAGGACACACATACCCCCCACTCCCTGGAGCTAAGGGCTTTGTTCTGAGAAGCTGTTGAGATGTTAAAATGCTGTTTCATAGAACTGGCATTTCCACTTGCAGAGAAATAAGGAAAGTATTCTGACCCAGATCTGTTTGCTTTTGCTTTGCATTTCTTTGTCTCTGATGATCAGCTGCTAATGGCAGACCACATGGCTGCGGTCAGCCTTTCTTCCTGCTGGTCCTGATGGCTCCTTTGGATCTAGTGGGCCAGCTACTGCTGATCCAAGATCTGCAAACTTTGGCCAGTCGCCTCTACAGGGCGACTTTCAGTCCTGTTGGACTCCCCAGCTGCTCGAAATCGGACTTGGGAAGAGGAGAATCATTCTCCAGAGTCCATCTTGCAGTGACATTACCGGAAACTCCCACCCAACTTTTATCTTTTATCTTTTTTAGCATATACCAGTTCACTAGTTTGTGTTATGGTGATAGTAGAGATTGTCATTAGGATACCACTGGATCTTCTAGCATACTATCTTTTCCAATGAGGCTTGGAACTGGTCTCAAGGATTAACTGTAGCTAGTTTATAAATGATCTTATGCATTATATCATCTGCTGTTTTGTGTAATGTAGGGAATGACAGTGATGTTCCAGCTTCAAGTATTGGCTACACATTCAGTTATTCTTCAAGTATTCTTGAGTGTGGGATGTAATGTGAGGTTGGTTGATGTGGACAGGATCATGTGTAGACTGAGTACTACAACTTGTTTACTGGACCCATGTCCCTCCTGGCTGGTTTCAACCGCCTGGGAGGTGACAGGGGGCTGGCTCCAGGCTTGTTAATGCTTCTTTGATGGAGGATGTCTTCCCCTCCACCTTAAAAGAGGCGGTGGTGAGGCCCCACCTCAAGAAGCCTGCTCTGGACCCAGCCTCGTTGAATAACTACAATCCTGTCTCCAACCTTCGCTTTGTAGTGAAGGTTGTTGAGTGTTGTGGTGCGTCAGCTCCCACAATTCCTGGATGAAGCGGACTATCTGGGCCCGTACCAGTCTGGTTTCAGACCCGGCTACAGCACGGAAACGACATTGGTCGCACTGGTGGATGATCTCTGGCAGGCCCGGGACAGGGGCTGTTCCTCTGTCCTGGTCCTACTTGACCTCTCAGCAGCTTTTGATACCATCGACCATGGTATCCTGCTGTGACGGCTCAAAGGGTTGGGAGTGGGAGGCACTGTTTTACGGTTGTTCTCCTCCTACCTCTCGGGCCGCTCGCAGTTTGTATTGGCAGGGGGACAGAGATCTACCCCGAGGCCCCTCATTTGTGGGGTGCCTCAGGGGTCAGTTCTCTCCCCCTTCCTGTTTAACATCTATATGAAGCCGCTGGGTGAGATCATCCATGTATTTGGGGTGAGGTATCACCAATATGCGGATGATACCCAGTTGTTCATGTCCACCCCAAGCCAACCCAGTGATGCCCTTGACGTGATGTCCCGGTGCCTGGAAGCGGTGCGGGTCTGGATGGGAAGGATCAGGCTCAGGCTTAACCCCTCCAAGACTGAGTGGCTGTGGATACCGGCATCTCGTATTGTCCAAGTTCCATCTCTTTTGATGGGGGGAGGTATTGCCCCCCTCAGAAAGGGCTCGCAATTTGGGTGTCCTCCTGGATTCACGGCTTAATTTGGAAGATCATCTAACGGCAGTGACCAGGGGGGCCTTCGCACAGGTTTGCCTAGTGCGCCAGTTGCGCCCCTTTTTGGACCGAGATGCCCTGTGTACGGTTACCCACGCCCTCGTCACTTCTCGCCTGGATTACTGCAATGCTCTTTACATGGGGCTGCCCTTGAAGAGCACCCGGAGGCTTCAACTGGTACAAAATGCGGCTGCGCGGGTGCTTATGGAAGTATCTCGGTACTCCCATGTTACACCACTCCTGCGCGAGCTGCATTGGCTTCCGGTTACCCTCCGAGTGCAATTCAAGGTGCTGGTAATAACCTTTAAAGCCCTGCATGGCTTAGGCCCGGGGTACTTGCGAGACCACCTGCTGCCATTGTCAACCTCCCATCACCCGGTTCGCTCCCACAGAATCGGCCTCCTCAGGGTTCCATCGGCCAGGCAATGCTGGCTGGCGATTCCCAGGGGGAGAGCCTTCTCTGTGGGCGTGCCGACCCTCTGGAATGAGTTGCCTCCGGAGCTGCGGATGGCCCCTGACCTTCGGTCCTTCCGCCGTGACCTGAAGACGTGGTTGTTCCAACAAGCGGGCCTGGACTGACTACGATTTTTAATTAGGCTTTTACTGGGTTAAATTGTTTTGTAATTTTGTATTTATTGTTTAATTCTCTTTTAAATTTTTTACTCTATGTTTTTTAATTGTTATTGTTGTGAGCCGCCCTGAGTCCTCAGGGAGAACGGCGGCATATAAATTTAATAAAATGAAAAATGAAAAATGAAATGGTTTACCTCAAGATTTGACAGCAGTTTCCTCTTTATGTTGAAGCATTGTGTAACTAGCTGATTTTAGTTGTATCAATGTAAACCTTTCCACCTATCCATAGTTCCCTCATACATTTCATGTGCATGTAGTCCTCAACTTACAACCACAATTGAGCCCAAACTTTCCAGTCCTATACAAGATAGTTAAGTGATTTTTGCCCCATTTCACAACTTTTCATGCCATTGCTCTTAAGTGAATCACTGCAGTTAAGTTAGTAACAAGGTTATTAAGTGAATCTGGCTTCCCCCTTCACTTTGCTTGTCAGAAGATCACAAAAGGTTTTAAGACCATGGGGCACTGCAACTATCATAAATACATGCCAGCTACCAAGCACCCAACTTTTGATTATGTAACCATGGAGATGCTGCAACAATCATGTGAAAAAGAGTCATAAATATTCACTTTTTTCAGTGCCATTGTAACTTTGATCACTAAACTAATGGTTGTAAGTCGAGGACTCCCTGTATCCCCTCTCATTAGGTCAACTGTTATCATTCCATCAATTCTAGGTTCTCTTATCTTGCCCATGTATCATTTGTTCTAGATTGTCCTGATTCCCCAACATCTAACATAGACTTATTAATCTATGTGAAAGTCAGTATGACTCTTAGTTTGTGTCACTCTTATATATGAGGTAGGCATTAGTGAGTCTTTGCCAAAAACCCTCATACATAAAAGTAGGTACCAGCCAGGATTTGAACCCCAGTTTCCTGTACAGTTAGCAGTTTTTCAACATCTAAGTAAAAATACCCCTAACCCATCCAATATAACACTGACAATATTATAGCTGTGATCTTTGAGGATTTTTATTAATATTACTTATATCAGATGAAAAGACGAAGTGAAGATATTCATTTTGGCTTTCTTTTACCAAGCATCTGACTTGATGAAAACAAACATTAAAGCATTTATCATTGTGATAAAATTACATTCTGCAACAGCAATTATTATTGATAACCTTTAGATCAGGATATTTAACTTCATAAGTCTACAGAGAAACCTATTCTCTTTAACAGGACAAGTGGCTCAAGGCAATGTCATTTTTCTTCTCCTCTTTTCTGTGATCTATATAGCACTTTTTGAGCCAACAATTTCCCCTTGAGTTCAGTGCAATATTCCAGATTATGAGCCAGTGTTTTCTGTATTTGATTTTGATCACAATAAAAAAATTTAAAACGTTACCATATATATCTATGATTTCATCAGAATAGCTACATGTCAAAAGATGCTAGCCCAAAAAATATCATAAAACAATAAAATTAACAGAAATAAATATAAGTGGAGAGGACAACAATAGAAATAATACTTTGTATTTCTATTTTAAATGCCGCTCTCTACGCTATATGCATAGTAGCTAAAGGCAAGCTGGAAAGCAGCCAGGTCCTGGCTGCCAGCAAAAATTTTGTCACCTCCTTTGAACATCTGAAGTATGTTTACCCAATAGATTTCATTAAATTACACTTCCATTAGGAAGCATACAATGTTGATACTCATCTCAAAGATAAAAGGGATTGCTAAGAGGCATGTCATCCTGCTCCCCAGCTGATTGCTATTTCTGGGCCAATCAAGGAAAGGAGCCAGAACAATACTTAGTTTAAAAAAATGCAGCATCTCCCCAAGGACTGCATGCTAAGAGACTGAGCTCTATTATCAAAATGAGCATATCATTAATGACAATATCGTGTATTATTTTAATGCAACTTATACACAACAAAACAAGCTGTATTTGGGTCATTAGTAAACCAGTGTTTGTATGGGTTAGCAACTCTTTATGAAGGCAGAATACTTCTCACGTGGGCAAGGGCAAGGTGAAGATTTCATAACATCCCAAAATATAAAGCATCATCTCAAAATACAACATCCACAAGCACACCAACGAGTTTGACGGCTAAGAAACAATTTAAACAAAAGCTACTGATTTACATAAAGCAAGAAGTTATTTAAGCATTGCAATCTAATGATTAAATATTTTGAAAAGAGATTTAAAGTGAGCCACCATTAGCAAAGATATTTGACGAACTGCAAACCAGGGCAAAGCAATAAAAATGTAATACATGCATGGTAAAAAAACTGAAACACATTAATTACAAAATAAGAATTATTTTATTTGGAAATCAAGCAGATTGTACTAGGATATTCAAGTCCAAAGACAATTAAAATTGTCTTTGTAACTGTTTTTGCAGATATGTAAAAATGTGTGTGTGTGTGTGTGTGTGTGTGTGTGTGTGTGTAAACATCTTTTTAAGAAGGTTGGTTTACTACTTACTACTTTCAATCATTCATACGCAGAACAATTAAAACTAAGGTCTGAAGTAAAATAAAGAGAATTTACACATTATATTCAGCAATACCCATCCTGTTAACAGCAGTCAACCTATGAATATTTACTTCAATAATATCCTCTAGTAAGTCACTATGCAACTTCCATTTCAGCCTACTCTTTGAACAGGTAGGCAAGCTTTTGGTTGGGCTGTATCTGACATACTATATGAACTCTAATTATCTGTCTTTTTGCAATTAATCATCTCACAATTATATTTCCTGCACCTATAAGCTTCCAGCTGGGAACAGAGTTTAATGTAGAAAATAAAAAAGGTTTATAACAAACTGCTTCTAATTAACAGAATCTTCCCTACTCATTTTACCTAAAGATGCCTTCAGCTAGTTAAACCATTTATTGTTTGTATTTTTGATTATAATTTTACAATTTTATTTAAATTTCCCCAGTGAATAAGTAGTTCAATGGAAATACAAACCTCTTATCATTTAAGAAAATAAATATTCTGCTGAGAAACAAATAAGCAATTAAGAAAAGCTAAGCAACCAACATTCCTAAAAAAAATAGAACTGATTAAAAATTTATATAGGACAATGTTAGATGACAAAACCTCAGGCAAAAGGTGTATGTAACTTGAATTTCTGAATTCAACAACTGTAAAAACCATAGAGGATTCTAGAATGAGATTAAAGGTAAAGGTAAAGCACATGCGTGCTAGTCGTTTCCAACTCTAGGGGCCGGTGCTCATCTCTGTTTCAAAGCCGAAGAGCCAGCGCTTGTCCAAGGACATTTCCGTGGTCATGTAGCCGACATGACGAGACGCCAAAGGCACATGGAACGCTGTAACCTTCCCACCGTAGCGGTCCCTATTTTTCTACTTGCATTTTTACGTGCTTTCGAACTGCTAGGTTGGCAGAAGCTGGGACGAGTAACAGGCGCTCACTCTGTTACGCGGCACTCGGGATTCGACCCGCCAAAGTGCCAACCTTCTGATCGACAAGCTCAGCGTCCTAACCCACTGAGCCACTGCGTCCCACAAGAATGAGATTACTGAAAAGCAATTTGATTATTTATATTTATTACAAGGGCAATACGAGGAACACGGTTAATACCAATGCCTCGTTGGCAGAGGAGCTGAATATCTTCTTCACTCGCTACGAGGTGAAAAGACCAGACCCCGTAGCCTCTGCTTGCCGGCCTTCTGATTCTCAGCCACTCACCCTGAGTGAACACCAAGTGAGAGCTGTACTGAAGGCTGTGAATCCCAGCAAAGCTGCAGGCCCAGATGGGGTGCTGGGGATAGTGGTTAAGAACTGTGCCGACATTAGCAGGGGTCCTGACAAGGATCTTTAACATCTCCTTGCAAACAGCATGTGTATCATCATGCTTGAAAGCAGCTACCATTATCCCAGTCCCAAAGAAAACAGCAGTTGAGTGCCTGAATGACTACAGACCAGTTGCATTGTCTGTAGTGATGAAATGCTTGGAAAGACTGGTTCTCCAACATCTTAGGACATGCCTCCCATCGGACTTCGATAAACATCAATTTGCCTACAGGAGGAACAGGTTGACAGACGATGCCACAGCTACTGCTCTACACTCTGTAGCAAGCCATCTAGAGAAACCTGAAAGCTATGTCAGGATGCTTTTTGTTGATTACAGCTCGTCTTTCAACACCATTTTGCTGAGAACTCTCACTGAAAAGCTGACTAACTTGAATTTTTCCCCCTCCATCTGTGATTGGATTAAAGACTTTCTCAGGGACCGGTTACAAACAGTGACGGTCGGGTCTGTTTTATCCAGCCCCCTGAAGCTTTGCACTGGCTCGCCACAGGGCTGCGTGTTTAGCCCCTACCTGTACTCATTGTACACATATGATTGTGTATCGTCCGACCCATCTACTGCGATAATTAAGTTCACAGATGACACCACTGTAGTGGGTCTTTTTACAGGTGGAGATGAAAGAGCAGGGAGGAGGTTCAAAAACTATATGGTGTTCCAAGAACAACTTGCACCTGAACATCAGCAAGACGAAAGAGATGGTGCTAGACTTCGGGAGGAAAAAAGAGGAACCTGCCCCACTTTACATCGGGGGTGGGCCTGTGCGGAGTTTCCTCCTTTAAATTTCTGGGAGTCTACCTCTGTGAAGATCTTACCTGGAAAGTTAATACAACCTAGGTGGCCAGAAAGGCCCAACAGAGACTTCACTTTCTCAGGGTCTGGCGGAAGAACAGGGTAGAACAATGGCTAATGACCCCCTTTTACCAGTCTACTATAGAGAGCGTCCACTCGTATGGTATTGTGGTTTGGTATGCTGGTCTGACAGCTGCGAATAGGAAATTATTACAGAGTGTGGTGAGTACAGCACAAGACATTGTGGGCTGTCCCCTGACACCACTGGATGACATCACCAGGGCTCGCTGCCTTGGAAGAGTGAGGAAAATTCTTAGGGATGAATCACACCCTGGTCGGTATCTCTTTACTCTCCTACCATCGGGTAGGAGATATAGGAGTATAGCCAGCCGTATCAACAGGCTGAAGAACAGCCTCTATCCATGGGCTGTCAGGCTCTTGAACAGGACATAATTTTATAATTTTATGTGTAACTGACTTGCAAGGCCGGTGTGTTGTGCAATTAGCTCACATGGTGTAACAAGATTGAGGGTTTGTTGTCACTTTGAGTTGTGGGGGGGCATGAAGGGAGGCTCAGCCAATCTCAATGTATACATGGTTGTACTTTGACAATAAAGGTTCATTCAGTATCTTATGGCTAGACAGCACTGAGTCTCTCTGTATTACAGGGGTGTCAAACTTGCAACGTCACATGACGTGTCACGACGTATCACAATTTTTCCCTATTGCCGGCAATGGGTTGGGCGCGGTTTTGCCATGACGCATCCGGGCCAGCAGTTTGACACCCCTGCTCTAATAGCTGCACTATTCCACCTCCTAAAACATCCCACTTGCATTTTCTCCACATATAGTTCTATTAGTTCCTGTATCTTTTGGTGCAATTTGCTAAACTATGTTTTCTTTTTTATCCTACTCATCTCAGATCAAGAAGGGACGTGGTGGCTCAGTGGCTTAGGACACTGAGCTTGTCGATCAGATGGTCGGCAGTTTGGCGGGTTGAATCCTGAGTGCCGCGTAACAGAGTGAGCACCTGTTACTCGTCCCAGCTTCTGCCAACCTAGCAGTTCGAAAGCACGTAAAAATGCAAATAGAAAAATAGGGACCACTACGGTGGGAAGGTAACAGCGTTCCGTGCGCCTTTGGCGTCTAGTCATGCCGGCCACATGACCACGGAGACGTCTTCAGACAAGCGCTGTCTCTTCAGCTTTGAAACGGATGAGCACCGGCCCCTAGAGTCGGAAACGACTAGCACGCATGTGCGGGGGAACCTTTACCTTTTACATCTCAGATCATAAAGGAATTGAGCAGTTGAGACTGGAAGTTAAGAGCAAATTCATAAATGCAAACAATAGTACTAAGCAACAGGAATACAGTATTAGATAATATGCTAAAACAACTAACATTTTGAAAGTAAATTAGTATTAGTACTTGCAAATTTTGAATAAGAAGGAATGAAATTTTTCCATTTCAGAAGCTAAGTTTGATATGAGTAAATGCGGTATAAGTAAAAATTAAAAGCCAATTTCTAGTTATGTAAAAAAAATATTTTCTTTACATAGTAAATGAAATGTTTTATTAAATTATCCCTTTAAGACAATTAATAATACTGTTTATAAAGATACTTTAAAGTCAAAAATAAGAATAGAGTCATACCAATCCATGTGACAATAGATGATAGGCTCTGCCTAATAAACTATACAAAAAAATAGAGACCATGCAAAAGTAAAATAATTGCTACAAAATCAGTAATACCACTCAATAAATTCAAACAGATAAAAGCAGGGAATAGAAAACACCCACCTGCTTGCAATGTGATTAGGAGTCTCAATCTCAGTTCAGGATATTACATATGGCCATAATCACATGCATAGCAAAATTTTGCTGAGCAGAATTAAGGATTATATTGTTTAAAATATTTAAATGTTTGGGGTCTTTTTCCCAAGGAAAGAAATTGGAGCATTTGCTGGCTTTTTTACAAATGTTTGATGAAATATTGCTCAGAAAGTAAACAAGAAAATAGTTGATGATTAAATAAATTGGTCTAGTATTGATTGAACAGTTCCTTCTCTAAAAAATGTTGAAAATGTAAAGTTCAACAATTTTGGAAAATGGAAAACTTCTATAAGTTGAATTTTTTTTTCAACCTGATAATTATTATTACTAAACTTTATATTCCCATAAAGCATACTTTAGCTAACACTGCACAGTAATTGCTACAAGGATACTCTAGATTCCCTACTGGAAATCACTTATACTTCCTATTGCAGAAGAATGACTACTTAAATTTATTTATGTCAGGTCCAAAAAGATTTACCATATTATCATTAATTTAATGGGATACGGTACTGCAGAATAATGATGTTGGAACTGCCAGCCCGAAATGGTCTGCACGCCAGCGGTTCAAGCCAGCCTCTGTGAGACAGAGTGAATTCCCATAGCTTCTGCCCATGCAGAAGTTCAAAAGCATGCAAGATTGTGAGTAGATAAATGGGTACCATTTCAGTGGGAACAAAACTAGCTGTGTTCATGTGTACAGAGAGCAGAAACCATACTGGAGGCAAGGCATTGCGACACAAGGTGAGGCGAAACCAACGGAGGAGCCCGGGAGAGCCAGCAACCCAAGAGAATGGAATGGGAATGGGAAATGATAGGATAGGATAGGATAGGATAGGATAGGATAGGATAGGATAGGATAGGATAGGATAGGATAGGATAGAATTACAACAGGAATAGAATAGGAATAGAATAGACAGAGTTGGAAGGGACCTTTCAGGTTTTCTAATTGAACCCACTGCTCAGGAAGGAAACCTTATACCATTTCAGACAAATGGTTGTCCAGTCTCTTCTTAAAAACTTCCAGTGTTAGAGCATTCATAACTTCTGGAGGCAAGTTGTTCCACTGATTAATTGTTATGTCAGGAAACTTCTTATTAGTTCTAGGTTGCTTCTCTCCTTAGCTGGTAAAAAAACTACTTCACCCGCTGTGGTGCAATCAAGAATAGGTGTATAAGTGCTGAACAGAATGAACTAGCGTTCTAGGTTGTCAGGACTGCATTGTGTGTCTAGCATGTGTAGATTTCCCTGACATTGTATGCCATATGATAAATAATTATTAATTTAAGAGTGGAACAGTGTTGTTTCAGCACAAGAGCACATGGCAACTGATTTTATTAGAGTCATTGATTATTTAAGGTATAAATATATACCTTAGTGGGTAATTTATATCTTAGTGGGTAGGTATAAAATGTGGCAAATAAGGAAGCTCAAGCCAAGCCACAGCATAGATGGGGGGGTGGAATAGCTTCTTCCCAAGTAGATATACAGTGTATCCTTCAAGAAACACATCACGACAATAAGTTCATAATTAGTGGATTTAGGACACTTAGTACAATTTTACAGTTATAGTTTGCTCAGAAAACTTCTCCACCACAATCTAGAGAGAGAGAGAGAGAGAGAGAGACAGAGACAGAGAGACCCTTCCATGTTTGTAGTTCTAAAGTACACATTTCCAGAAAGCACAGATCCACTGAACAAAACAGAAGACGATATTTCAGATAAGTAAGCAGAATTAGATGGAGAGGGGGTAATATTGAAGTACTACAGTGATTTAAATAGGAGTCCTAAAGAGTTGCTCTTAAGTGTAAATTTGTTCTTGTTTCTGCACTATTTTCTATACACATGAAAAATCAATAACAGCTTAAAAAAACTTTTAAAAGTTTTTGAAGCATGTAATTTAAAAGTAACATCTCTTCCAGCAGTGGAATGGTAAATTATGGGGTTGGCATTTGCATTTGTTACAATGTCAAGACTTCCTGCCTATCAGCCCATATACAAACAATATTTAAAGATGTCATCTACATATTTACCAAAGGAGCTTAGGAACAAGAACTGTCAGTATATTTTAACACTTCTCCAAAACGTCAGCTTTCATCAGGTGTAAACACAACATGTATAATTTATTGGTTTAGCTTAATTTAAAGAGATGACAGTCATATGTCAACATAGGTATTGATAAGGTAAATAAAGACTACAGGAAAATGTCCAAAAGTTATTAAAATATTCTGCAATTTCCACATGAAATTAGATTTATCTACTTTTTTGTCAATAGATAAGTTACACGTTTTCCTGTTTGGGCTCATAGTGAAGAAAAACCAAGTACTTCAGTTACCAAGGAAGAGGATAATGGTCAAATAAGAAATAACTCTGAAAACAAAATAGGAAGATATGGTTTATTCTTGAACATATTAAAAATGAGAAATCCACTTTCACGTTTTCATAAACAATAATACTGGTCTTCAGTTAAAACATTCACCTTCATGTGTTATGCTGTGGTTGTAAATTTAAATTAAAGCTATGTTATTTTTTAGTTTGAAAACTACCATTTTCAGTTATAAAGCCAGATATTAAATTGATACATAATAGCATGTACTTACAGTTATTTTGTTCCCTGCTCAGGAATGTATTTTAACAATTAATGTGTTTAAAATAATTTAAATAATGAAATATACTGTAAATTATAACTCATTTCTAGGCATAGTATTTCAGAAATAACATACAGTGACTTCATACAGCTAACATTGAAGTTTATGAAGAGAAACTACCTTGAAATACACTGTATTAGATTTCACTCCTTTCATAATTCATTTCATTTTATCCAAGGAAGCATAAGCTTCCACCATATAGTTTATCTTGGTAGACAGTTTATATAACACAGGATAACATACATGCCCCAAATCTGAGTACCATATGTGTATAGCACAATGACAACACCCATGCTAGATATCATCAAGAGAGTAAAAGGACTGAAATGGAAATGGGCTGGTCACATAGCAAGAAGAATTGATGGCAGGTGGACCAAGGCAGTAATAGAAAGGATCCCACTTGATAAAAAAAATATCCACTAAAGAGACCTAGAACAAGATGGATCGAAACCTAATTGGCAACAGAAGCCTAACTGGCAACAGAAAGCTCAGGACCATATTGGTTGGAAAGGCCTTCATCCTGCAGTGGATAGGCAATGGCTAAAATGATAATGTATAACAGGGGTGTCAAACTGCTGGCCCGCAGGCCGGTTGCATCATCTGGAGGCCGTGCCCACCTGTTCTGTTCCAGCCTACTACCGGCCCTGCAGAAAAGGCAGGGACAACCCCTTTACAAAAGGCAAAAGGCTGGAAGTAAGCCCGCCAAATTTATTTACACAAAACAGATCCACAACAGAGCAAACTGAGCAAAACAAAATACGAACCACTAAAACAGGAGCTATTCAAACGGTTGCCTTCAGCAAACCAGCCCTCCCACACATTCCCCTTTTAAACAGTTCAAGGCGTGGCTTCTCTCTGCCTCCTTCCGAGGTGCCCCATTGCCTTCCTCTGTTTACTCCTGATTGACTGCCTCCTGCGTCGGGTGTCCTTGAACAGGGCCAGCTGTGGGTCATCTTCATCCATGCTGTCAGGCTCACACAGCTGGGTCTGCGTAGTAACCAGATGGGAGGGGCCTGGCTGAGAGCTCTGCGAAGCCTCAGAACTGTCCTCTGCAGGCTCTCCAAACCCCTCCTCCTCCTCCTCTGAATCGTCCGACCCAACTGCCAAACCCACAAGCTGACCCTGAATCACACCACCCCAGCTCCGACAATGCAAAAAAGTCACGATACATCGTGACATGTCACGTGATGTGGTGAGTTTGACACCCGTGATGTATAAGGACAGCCTTAGCTGAGTAAAAGTAGCAACAAAGATTGTGTTGGAGAAGTAATTATTAGTAATCCAAATGCTTACATAACCTAGTACAATAGAGGGGCAAAGGAATTATAGCAAAGTTGTAATTATATAGTGATAAAAGAAAAACCTATATACATTATAGATTGCATAAGTCTAATTTAAAAAACCTCTTCTGAGACCAGTATGAGAGGACATCTCAATCATTAAGTATACCAAGTGATGTCCATCAATACTTAGCTGACAAAAAGCACTGCATAAGGGACAGTGACCAAAGGGGAAAGGTTTTTTTTTCTTCTTTCCTAAGACTAGTGGTCTGTAAATTACCTCTGAATGATTGGAAGAAGTTTAGGGAACACCCACAGTTGTAAGATAGAAGACA
Organism: Vipera ursinii; assembly: GCF_947247035.1. NCBI lineage: Eukaryota > Metazoa > Chordata > Lepidosauria > Squamata > Viperidae > Vipera > Vipera ursinii. Next base: position 52,587,593 of record NC_139518.1, on the reverse strand, counting down.
AAAGAGAAAAATCTTTTTGTGTTTACAGAAGATTTCTTGCACAACATTGGATTTCACAAATCACAATATACTATAGATTTTGGATTGCTGAATTTAGAAAAGTAATTCTTCCTTGATATAATTTTGTTTTAACTTTGACCCAATCATGAAACTGGTTACCCCTCAGTGAATTTACAGTCTCTCATTTTAATTTGACAAGTATGTTATAATAAAATAACATGGGACAATGTTTTCTGGGATGCATTGGTCAAAAGTAGTCTATATATATATATACCACAAGAAACATAAATTCAACCATTAGAGCAAATGTACCAGTAGAAACAGTAGCATAGCATGTAATTCTAACTATATATCAGGAAATACAGCATGTAAATCAGTTAGAATGCACATGTTTTAAATTTCCATCTCAAATAACTAATATACAGAACAAGCAGAACAGAATACTAGCACATTATTTCTCCTTTGCTGGTGTATCTGGATGTCTTAAGTAGAAGGCACTATGTCGAAATAATAATATTAAAATTACAATTTTACAAATTCTGCTTAAAATTCAGAATATGAAGGATGCATGTAACTAAAATCAGTATTTTTTATGTTAAACCCAATTAAAATACAATAAACAAATACCAGACAATATACTTTAACTCTTCACTGAAGTCAGGTTGGCTCCATCCTTGTTTTCATTTGGGAACCCCACCTCAAGACTTGGCTGCATCACCAGGCCTGGGGCCTCAGTGAACCAGAGACATTCTCTTACTCTATCCATGTGGTATGTACATTTTTATAATTATTGTATATTTGTTTTATTGGTTGTTCTACATCACCCAGAGTTGCTTTTTGTGAGATGGGTGACTATATAAATGTGAAAAATAAATAAATAAAAACTCCTCAGAGTCGGATTTTAAAGATGTCAAGATAACCAAGTACATCATACACAAAGTGGATAGACAAAATCAAGGTAGAAAGAGCAAGATCAAATGTACAATGTAGTTCTTATACTATATATATTTTAAATATGTTTTCTCACCATTTCCTCAAATCTTTAGTCTATAAAAACATTCGTTGCTAATGTGATTCAAAAGTGAAATGTGATTCAAAAGTGTATTCCATTCATTTTGTTGACTCAAATTAAACACACACAAACAATAAAAAAGAAAGAATCCTTCCTCATCAGTCATAAAATTATCACTTATAACTGGGCCAATTGGGGGGGGGGGAAGAGAATTTTGTGAGTAGTTTTAATTATCCTTGCCCTGCAAAATTATTGCCCTCAGTGCATTGTTTTAGTTTCAACAGAAATTTGATTAGGCAATGATCTTGTTTATCAATTGACAGACAAATTGATCTAATTTATACAAACTAATGTTATTTTTGCTCCTTTACACTGTAATTTCAAAATGTGAGTTCTTCCCATAAAAGATTTTGATCACATTTTAATCCAACAAGCTATGTGATTCAGTAACTCCATGCATATGATTATATCAATTCTCACTGACAACATTATGCTATCTAAACAAGCATGTTCAAATTGACACCAGCATTAGACAAATAATAGTAATGAATCTGAATCAAAAGCACAAAGAACTAATGATATGACTTTCCTTTCCCCTCAAGTTTGAAATCAAACTTCACAAAGAAATAAGCAAAAGTCACTGCAGTTTTAATATGTCAATTAATATTCAAATGGGATGAAACAACCAGATAACTAACTATGGCCATCAAATTATTCTCTTTACAGTATGGCAAAGAGAATGAGTTAGTTCTAAACCTCATTGGTTAGTTCCAAAAGCTAATATATTACACATTTTTATAAGTACCAAACTAGTGTTTTCTTGTCTGCATAGAAAACTAAATTTGCTGGCAACAATTTAGATGTATATGAGTTCTGCATTCCTAAACATGGGAATGATTTAAATGTGATTATATTCCAGGGCTACAGGCTAAACAGGGAAATCATCCCAGAAAAAGGTAATGGCAAACCAATTCCAAGAAAATTGTCAAGGAAACTGCCTGGATATCCCCACGAAGCCTTCAAGAGACAAAGTCCACTGGAACAAAACTTCTATTTTTTAAATTCTTATAATAAAATGAGAATAGTAATATAACTGGATTGTTGTGAGAGCAAACAAAGTAAAGATTCATCCAAATCTGTAATTATATTCTTAAAATTATGAATTGATTCAATGATTCAATTGTTAACATTTTTTAAGTAAACCACCCCATCATTTTGCAAAGTATATGGAGATTTTTTTTAAGATACTAAGTTTTGCAACAATGTTTAACTATATGCTCTGATTTCCGGTATCTATCTATCTGATTTTTCTGAAAGTTAATTGTTTCTTTTCTAAACTGATTATAGCATAGGATACATAATCAACTCAGAATAGAAGTTCATTTCTTCAAAACAATTTCACCTTAGAAGAAAAGCTATTCTTTTTTTTCTGGGACAATTAGTCTCTTCATGTTCCAAATACTAAATTATATTTTCCCATTAATTTTTAAATATGTGTGGCTCTAACTTAAAATAAACTGTACATCAAAAGAATGGAAAATAAACAGCCAGGAACACAATTTGACGAATTGGATTTACTTAGTTTATTTAGCTAAACAGGGTCCATTGGATCTCTTTTTAATAGGCTGACAGTTGCACTGGGCTAGTTAATAAAACATTCAACACAGTATCTTCAGCCAATATAGAAATGCAAATCCCACCAGAAATATTTTATTCATGAAATAATAATTTCATTTACTACAGTGCACACAAAAAAAACCCAAGCTCTTAACTCACTTTGCAAACAAACAGTGCCATCTAGTGTTCTTATTTAAAAACCAAGATAAAAGGATATCTTCCTAATTTTTTAATATTAAAATTTTCTCTTTTAAAAATAAATCTTCTTTGCATACACGGTCCAAATTTGAATCATTGACTTTGAGAAAGAGACTAAACTCCAATAAAAGGTTTTTGTTTTGTTTTTTTTAAAAAAAGAACTGATGTGAACATATAGTTACTTCTTGTTTTTATTATTTTGCTATTCTTCTGTCACATGCACTAATTTATCTATTCTGACAGCTCTGTAGGCCTTCGTGACACCAAGAAAGTCCTTCTTTCTTGTTTTAGTGTATATAAACTGATAATGACACTCAGATACTCCTGAGTTTCAAAAGTGAGCAGAATAGTCACAGTGAAGTAGTTCTTTAGATAGGCAGCTGGATTTTTAGTTTTTTTTTAAAAAATATTTATTTTTGCTGTAGCCCTTAAGAAACAGTTTACCTATTTGTCTAAAGAGATCTCATGAAATCTCATGGGAATCTCATAAAAAACTGTAGTCAAGGTTCAACAGAATATTTGCTTGGACAAAACTCAGAAACAAAATTCCACTGGACCAGGGAGATTAATAATGTAGTCAGAGGAAAAAACTGATCAGACAGGTGTCTATATCACGAAGAATATTATAAAGAAAGCACTCTCCTTACTACTTACTTTTTGTAATTCTTCCTTGTCTATACAAATTTACAAGGAATTATCAAATCACTAGGCAGATATAGGTAGTCCACAGGTTATGATGGCAATTGGGAGCATAATTTCCAACACTAAATCATGTATTCAGAAACTGCATTGCTTTATTTTGCTGATTATATTGCTGATTATATTTTAAAATGTTCCAAAGCAGAGGAACTACTTTTCACCATTTCCTTGGCCTTTATTCATCCTCCACTTTCTGTATTCAACCAGTTTTTATAAAAACAAAAAGCAAAACCACAAAACAAAATCAATCAATTGGGTACATTTTGCCACCCCTGAGTTTTTAGTGGAACCAAATCTCCCATTAGCATTGTCTGGGTTAAAATATAATGCTACGGAGCAATAGCAATAGGACTTAGATTTATATACCGCACCATACTCCTTTACAGCACTCTCTGAGCGGTTCACAATATTGTAATATTTACAATATCAGCCCCCAACAATTGCCCCCAACAATCTTGTTCCTCATTTTTCTGACTTTGGAAGAATGGAAGATTGAGTCAACCTCAAGTCCCATTAGCATTGAAGTCCCAGCTGTGGGGAGAGTTTGCCTGCAATACTACATTCTAACCACTGTGCCACAAATGTTATGATTTGTTCGTGATACATAGACTCAGCTTTTGCAGTTTGGAAGCCACTGTTTATGTTTTACTCTAAAAGGAGCAGTGAAATCTTTTCAATTATTCAACAAGTCATAGTTTAAAAAGATGATGACAGAATGATACATGATCCAAGTCATTGAAATGTTTAGTATCATCTAAAAGAAATTTACAGTAGGGAATATTTTTTGGATGAGTGCAATATGACTTAACAAACTTCACTTTCTTTTTTACATTTATTATTTTTTTCCTCAATAATTCAGTAGCTTGGCACGCACCAAGAATCTTTAAGACCCAGAAAAAAAGTCAGTGCAGGACTGTTGAATCTTTAAGAAAAAAATATGAGCTTAATCTTAAATTGTCTCTCAGGAATCTTGATTAAAACATCTATAACCCTAGAGGTTAATTAAGATAGTTAAATTGTCCTTTATATTCTTTATGAGATCTCTTCATCATGATGAGTTTTAGATGTAACTGTTTTCTGTCGTAAGTACAGAAAAAGAAGAAATTAAATATTTTCTTGTGCAAAAGAATACACTTTCCATGACTTTGGATATACCACTGAATTTTAGCTGATTATGTTATATGGTTCAATTTCTCCTAAACTGATTAGACAGTTCAGTCCAACCTTCTGCTTAATTCAAATTGCAGGATCCCAGTCAGTTGATTGTCCATTTCAAAACATATTGTATACGGGAACCACCATCTCCCTAGATAATTGGTCCCACTGTCAAACTGGTTTTACTGTTAGGAAAATTTTCCAACATTCAACTGAAATTTGTTTTCTTGTAATTTAAATCCATTATTCCTTCATGTCCTTCATTTTGGAGTGAGAAGATAAAGGATTCTTCTATCTGGAATTCTTGCAAGTATTTGAAAAGTATCTGTAACCACTTAATCGTAATGCAATCTGTCCTTCAGGAAGCTCGCCTATCAGTATGTTAAAGAGAGCTTGATTAAATTCTTTGTTGAGATATATAATGGAGGACATACAGCACGTAACTCAGAGTTGAATTATTGGGTTCTTAGTATTCTCCAAACTTAGTTCTCTTCCTGCAAATGTTTTATTACCAGGCTAAGTAACACCACCAGTGCATGGGAAGTGGTGGAGTGTTCTGTAAGAAAGAAACCACTAGGAAGAAATTCAGCTGGCTGTTTATAACTTCTGAGGGAGAAAAGGGAAAACACAATGATGCTTTCAAGACTGATGTCAGCCCTTCAAGGTACACTAAGGCCACACCAAGAAAAGGAGGCCACAGGTTTGATTGCAACTATAGTTATAGATATATGCTATAGTAATAGAGTTTGGAAGATCTGAATACATTTTCCCTCCACCTCTCATATGCCCAGTGCACTATAAACTAGTTTGGGGTAATGAAAGCTCTGCAATAACCAAGCTCAGAAAGCACTAAGGCAGCGTTTCCCAACCTTAGGAACTTGAAGATGCGTGGACTTCAACTCCCAGAATTCCCCAGCCAGCTATGCTGGCTGGGGAATTCTGGGAGTTGAAGTCCACGCATCTTCAAGTTCCTAAGGTTGGGAAACGCTGCACTAAGGCCCCTTCATTTCAACCCTGTGCTAAAAATATTCTCCTTTACTGAGTCTGATGTGTCTTATCCTTTGCCTGGTAACAAAGAATATTGGTTATATGCTCCTCCTGACAGAAGAAAATGATGTATAGCAGTCCTCGAGAAATGACAGGCCACTTAACGATGGTTCAAAGTTATGACCAACACCAAAACTACATATGATCCTGTTTTAATGTTACAACAGCTACAGTACCACCTCATCATTCACCCTTATGGCGGATCACGGGAATGCTGGAGTGCCCCCTCCATCACTTTTCCTCCCATCCTACCCTGACGGGCCTGCAGCACACAAGACTGCTCCCTATGCCTCCCAGAAGCAGCCACCATTTTCAGAGCCCTGACAATTCCTTGCAGAAATGGTAGCTGCTTTCAGAGCTTTCTGCACCAATCAGCCACAGCTGATCATCTGGTCATCAGGAGACTGCAAAGCTCTCCTGCTTCTGGCTAGGCTTTGGGAAGCCAACCCTTGCATAAAAGACAGAGTCAGAATGAGCTTCCTATAACCTTTTCCTTGCTTAACCCTCTTTTTTCCCCTCCCCAGAAAGCCACATTACTTAAATAAACAGAACATAAAAATCTGGGAGGAACAGATTTGTTGACTGCAATTAGGTGCTAAAACTATACTCTCCCTCTGCTCTCCAATCTCTATTTTTGACTCCAGGCTGAAAAGTAGAGGAACAAAGTGAACAAAATAGTCATCTCCAAAGGCTGTGCAACAAAATGGAGAACACTGGGTCTTTGCAAGCTTTAGCTGTCCATCTGACTGCCTGGGCTCTACAGGTATACCAGTTGAAGCCTTATTTGGGATATTAAAAACCTGACTGCAAAAGTTTATGCTTTCATCACCATATGAGTGGGCTACTATAAAGTATTCTACATCGGCTACTTTTAAAGAAGCTTCAGTAGGTGTAAAAGGCAGTAACCTTGATGTTCATGGGTGCTTGCTAATGGGTACATATTATGTTTCAGGGCCTGTGCATTGGCTTCTTATAAGCTTACAAGCTTATAACTTTCTAGGTTGAATTTAAAGTATTGGTACTTTAACTTGTAGAGCCCTTTATAGCTTTGCATTAAGTTTTCTACAGGACCAGTTCCCAAGTATGTCCAATTGTTTGTGCCCATTTTCAGGAGGTTCAGAGAGTTGTTTCATCATGAAAAACATTTTTCTATGATGGGACTAGCTCTTTGGACTGGCCTCCCATCAGAAATTCATTGATCTCCAATATTATCTCCCTCACAGAATATGCTCAATAGAAAGTTTTTCTGAAAGGGGTTGGGAGCCTGATACCAGGTCTCTTTCGTGTATTTATCTTACATATTACATATTATCTTACGTATTTATCTTACATTGTGTTCTGTTACTGTGAGGCACCAAATGGCAGTTTATAATTGGAGAATAAAAACGTAATACATAAATACATACATATATAAATAACCAATCAGTTGTGTTTAATATGTCATTCTTGTCTGCAATAAAGTTTTTAATATAGCCAATTCATATCTGGGAGTCTTCTGCCAAGAGATAAGAGATAAATGAAGAGAGATCTCTGATTTACTCCAAGCTCTGGTGTCTTATATAACTGTCCACTCATCTTCTCCTTTTCTTCTTAGACTATTACTGGAAGCAAAGCTTTTGTTTCTCAGGCTCTCTGATTAACCAAATACAAACTCCTACACAGAAGGAAATTTTGTTAGGTATTCTCCACTTAAGCTTTTTATCACAACACAACATAAACAGTTAACTTTTTTCATCCATTTGTTGTGGCAAGACTTCATTGTGGAATACTACAATTGGTGAACAATTGGTTGAACTATTACCAATGAAGTACTTCAGACTACAATATGACTCCTAAATTCAGATATTTTACACCATAAAGCATTAATCACTTTTGCATACTCTCTGAATGTCCTTCCTCAACTGTTATTATAAAATTAGCATTTTCTTGTTGTCAAGTCAGAATAACAGAAACTATACATTTTCCCTTGTAGTTTTATGCCATATCACAAAAATGAAGAGCAATTTGGTTCTCCCACTAATTCCAGCCTGTCCAAATGATAGGGCACCAAGGCCTTACATATACATCCCAGGTTGAGTGAGGCTTCTTCTAAAATGGCTTTGCTATAGGCATCTCAGCTTTTTTTCCCTTGGTACGTGAAATGTGTCTGTATAAAAAGTTATACAAAGAGCAACAATGGTAATATCAATAACAGTAAATGCATTTCAATTTTTCTTTCACCAAAACATTTTAATATACTTTTATGTTTTAAAAAACTAAAAGTATGTACAGTACTTAAAGAGTATACCAGAGCATTTTAGCAGAACATTATACTATGAACTGCTTTTTAGAATTTAAAATGTAGACTTCCTTTTGCAGCGAAACACATTATCTATTTGCAGGGCGGGCTGTGAACACAGAATAACAGAATTGGAAGGACCTTGGAGAACTTCTAGGAAACTGGACAAATGGCTGTCCAAGTCTCTTCTTGAAAGTCTCCAGTGACAGAGCACTCACAATTTCTGAAGGCAAGTCATTCCACTGGTTAATTGTTCTCACTGTTAGGGAATTTTTCCTTAATTTTAGGTTGCTTCTCTCCTTGTTTAGCTTCAATCCATTGTTTCCAGTGCTTTGAGAAATAGGTTGACTCCCTCTTCTTTGTGGCAGCCCCTCAAATACTGAAACACTGCTATCATGTCTTCCTTACTCCTTCTTTTCACTACACTAGACCTACCCAATTCTTGCAACTGTTCATATATTTTAGTCTCCAGTCCCCTAATTCTTTGGTACTACTATTCTCTGGTACACAGGTATTCCAACATATATGGCCTTTTAAAGTTAAAGGTAAAGGTAAAGTTTCCCCCGCACATGCGTGCTAGTTGTTTCAGACTCTAGGGGCCGGTGCTCATCTCTGTTTCAAAGCCGAAGAGCCAGCGCTTGTCCTAGGACGTCTCCGTGGTCGGCATGACTGGACGCCAAAGGCAGACGGAACGCTGTTACCTTCCCACCGTAGTGGTCCCTATTTTTCTACTTGCATTTTTACGTGCTTTCGAACTGCTAGGTTGGCAGAAGCTGGGACGAGTAACAGGCACTCACTCTGTTATGCGGCACTCCGGATTCGACCTGCCAAGCTGCCAAACTTCTGATCGACAAGCTCAGCGTCCTAACCCACTGAGTTTTAAAGTTACAACCTTATAATTTCAGTATGGTTACTAAAAGCAAACTTTACATTTCCTTTAACTTAACAATAGATAGGACATTGATTGCAGTGACAGGTGAGCCATTTTTGCAGGTCTAGTGTTATAGCTCTAGGGCTACAAATCTTGGCTACAAAAATTTAGACTATTGCTAAACAGCAACAAAGAGTTAAAGTTACACTTAGAAAGCCTGACTGAAAATCAGGAATACTGTTTTTTCAGGGAAGGGGCAGGTGAAGAAGGAAAGAGTAATTTTTTCTGCCAATATAATCACATATCGCAATTTCATGTTTGACCACCAGATAGAGCTAACTATACAGAAAATTTGTTAACTTTTCCTGTGTTTAAAACTGACACTTTAAAAATGTGCTTAACAATAAACTTCACTCACAGTTGTATAATACCATCAGTAAAACAATCCTTATAATTCTGTCAGTATCAACTTGTTAACATGCTTCTCAAAAATCTAAAAAGATGAAGCAAAATAGTATCAATAAAACTGTTTTTACTGTTCCTTCAACACAGAATCTAAGAATTTACAAAAAAGCTTACATACACTGTTTTAAATACCCATATGGCTAAATACAGGTAGTCCTCGACTTACAACCGTTTTTTTAGTGACCATGTGAAATTACAACGGCACTGAAAAAAATGACTTATAATTGTTTTTCACACTTACAACTGTTGCAGTTCGCAATTGGCATGTATTTATGACGGTTGCAGTGTCTAGGGTCACATGATCACTTTTTGCCACTTTCTCACAAGCAAAATCAATGGGGAAGCCAGATTCACTCAAAAGCTGCCGTTATTCATTTAATAACTATGGCAAGTAAGGTTGCAAAATGGTGCAAAATTCACTTAACACTTATCTTGCTTAGCAATGGAAATTAGGGGCTTGTGTTTGCAAGCGGAAGACTACCTGTATATATTTTTTTCCATGCTTGCTTTGTTTTGTATAATCAACATGGCTATTAAGTCCTATGATGTCTCTTGTAAGTACAATTAGAGATTGCCTATCTTATTGGGGATCGTTTGTGATTTCATAATTCAAATGGTTAGTTATATTTCAGAGAAACTGGAATAACTGGCTGCTTTCCAGTATCAGTATATGTAATCATCACAAATAAACGACCTGTTTGAGTCATTATTGTAACCTTCACATCTTGCTAGTGTTGCAGTAGAAGCCTGGAATACATGGCAAATTTAAAAAACAGGTATGAGACACACTATACCATGTTAAACTACATGACAATAATTGGTCAAGACCGTGGGCATAAATATTTAACCACACTTTGAACAAAGTGAATGGTAAATTAAGACAGGAAAAACGATACATTGTTCTATGTAACTGGCTCTTGTTGTAAGTGGATGGAAAAAATAACCGATAACAAAATTTTAACACCAGAGCTTTATCTCTCCTAGGAGGAAATTTCAATCAAGCACAATGGCAGAACATCTGAATTAGGAAAAGTATTAGAATATGTAATCCTCTCACCTATACAAACTAGACATCGACGAATTGCAAACTATGACAGACTTCTCTTGAATCTGATTTTTAAAATCTGGGTTAATAATTACTAAAATTACTTTCTAAAACAAAAAGACAGGATAAACCTGAAATTAAAAACATAAAAATATCCACACTAGATTATGCCAAGGCCTAAGTTGTCCACAATGGGAAGCCCATAAACAGTCCATGAGTTTGACGCCATCCTTCTCTATTTGCATGCCCAAGCAACAATCAGTATCGTACTGTAGTAGCTAGAGGTACCTTTGTCCCCTGTAATGACATCTAAAATTACCCCAATAGATGATAAGTAGATCATGCAGTACTACTTCTAGAGGCACACACAGTACAAAGCAGCCCTTTCTTTAATCTGATTGAAATACCTTTGTTCGGCTTACTCAAATGACTCGGAGTTCTAAGATTACAAGAACAACTCTGCATTATCGTTCACTTTCTGAACACCATCAAAATGTTATTTGCCAGTTTCCTTTTTTATCAGTTATGATGTCACAAATACTGTAGACTTTTATAAATAGCTCTGTATCATTGTGGTTGCCTTGGTTTACTATACCACATTCATAATTCATATTGCAAGTCACAATCGTATTTCTGAAATCCAGCTTTGAGTTTTCTTCATACTGTATTTAACAAATATCTCTTTATTTGTTGGAGCAGTGGGCTAATGCCTCCTTAAGTAACACCAGCTGCCTGCAATTATTGCAGGTTCGCATCCCACCAGGCTCCAGGTTGACTCAGCCTTCCATCCTTCCGAGGTAGGTAAAATGAGGACCCAGATTGTTGGGGGCAATTAAGCTGACTTTGTAATAGTGCCGCTTTGGGGGGGGGGGCAAAAGCCCTAATAAGCAGGCATATACATAGAATGAAGGCTATTGCTAAGCACATTTGATTTGTGCTTAGATTGTAAGCTGCCCTGAGTCTTCGGAGAAGGGCGGGATATAAATGGGATTAAAATAAAAAAATAAAAATAAAATATTCACAACTTATGTTTCAGAATATTACAGAACAATCAGAAAAAACTACTTGTAACTAAATAATTAGTTGTACTATTTAGAATAATATTTTGCTTAGTTCTAAGACTTTGGTATTGGCTGTGTGCTTAAAATTACATCTGGAACTGACAAATGAATTCTCTTGAAATGCATCTTGAAATGCAGTTGCCAATCTTTAAAGTAGAATGGACATTCCATAAAACACTGTTGCTTCACTCTCCTAAATGTAGTGGAAGTGGATAACATCCCTTGCCATTTTTCAGCCTTAGTGTTATATCAGTTTCTTGATTGATTTCCACCAGCCAAGTAGACAAATGTTTAGTCAAATAAAATTATTGAATGCTTGATGAAATAGCTTTTATTTAATTCTATAGGCTATAAAACATGAATTGTTAATTTAAATATAAATTATCTTCATTATCTAATAAATAAGCCAAAGTAGATTCTTGAAAGCTATACTAAATTACATCAAGAATAATTGTGCTAAGTATTGCATTAAAAAGAATCAAGCAAAACACAGGGAAGAGACCAATATACAAGCAAGGTTCATTTCTTATTTTCCTAAAATAATAAAGACAGAAAAGTGGGTAATTGACTCAAATACAATGCTGAGTATTTCTGTAAACTATGCACCTTTATTAATAATAGTGTATATGAGTAAGTTATGTAAAAAAAAACCTAGGGTTGTATTTATATTTGTATGAGGAAACTTCTGATCCTAGGCAAAATGGATCTACAATAAAATTCAATAAATAATTTAATTAATTTAGTTATTATTTTTTGAGTTTCTATCATATGTCAAATGTTAATTAAAGTGAAGAATGATGATGCTATAGTGAAGCTTACTATAACAAATACTGCATGAATCCTCTCTCAAAATGCCATAGATGAATTAACTCACAAAATCTGTGTCAAGTTTTTCCATTTCTTGCTTGTAGCTCTTCATTCTACTGCTGTACATGGCTCGGCTCTGTGGAGGGATTTCACGCACTTCAAGTTCCATTTGTTCCAACTGATGTTTAAAATTATGAAGGGAAAAAAGAAATGAAAAAGTAAGATACAGCAATTGGATATGAATCTGAAAAATAAATTATTTAAGGAATAAGAATTTTTAAATATAACTAAAACAATTATGCATATAAACATACCAAGCTATGAATTTTAAACCATAATGGCTGGCTACACACCACAGCTAAGTTAAAAGCAAAGAACATTATGGTTTAGTTTGATATGTGAACCAAATCACAAACAAATCTTCACAAATAGACACAGACATTCTTCAAAAAGAAGTGAATCCATCGCATTATAAAATACAAGAATTATTACTAGCTCCAAGATACTGTACGCCAGGCATATCAAACTCCCAGCCTGCCAGCCGGTTGCGTCATGCCAAAATCGTGCCCACCCCATTGCCGGAAATGGGGAAAAAGTCGCGATACATTGCGCGACATCATGTGACGTCACGAGTTTGACATGCCTGCTCTACACCATCCATATGCATACACAGGAATATCCTATCATTATTACAAACACAGGTTTATCACTGTTTAGAAAGTGGTTTCTCAACATCTATAATATAATAGACCCAGTGTCTCAATTAGTTCCAAATGAATTTATCAAAATCATATTTGCTAACAAATTCAAGTTCTGTCACTGATTGAAGGACCTGTCTTGGTCTTTTTGTTTTTCAAGCAGGTTAATCCCATGCTCAGTATGGGCATGTTCTGGTAGACCATGTTAGATCATTTTATCTTATGTAGCCAATAAATGGACATTTTAGCATGCAGTCAGTGTTGTATGTTAGCATATATAAGCATATATTATGATGGATGTAATGAATGACTTCCTATGGCATTACTATCTTACTAGTTTCTCTAACCATATCATCTGAAGCAGGAGTCTCCAACCCCCAGTCCGTGAACCAGTACCGGGCTGCATCATACCAGCAACCAGGCCGCATAAACAAGCAAAGCCCCATCCGCGGGATGCAGGCAGCACACAAAACCACACACCCTCCGGTCCACGGAAAAACCTCTCTCCACAGAACTGGTCCCTGGTGCCCAAAAGGTTGGGGACCTCTGATCTGAAGGATGGTGCTAATTCCATATGTGAGACCTCAGAAAAATGTACCGTACTTGCTTAATAAGCTCTACAACAGTCTCACACACATATAGTTCAAGATTTGTTATCAAATGAACATCTGAGATTTGTTGAAGTATAACCATTCATAAAATCAAAAACTAAAAGCCAACTAAATTGTTGTTTAACAGAAAACCAAAGAATTGGCAAGAACTAATACATTTAACTTTTAAACTAATTTCTCCATTCTGTGGATTAATTTACAGAACAGAATTTCAGGCTTATAATGGTACATGCTTTAATGATTTTATTGTAGTTAAAATTATCCATCCTGTATTGAAATAATAGAAGTATGGCTACAAAGGGACACATATTTGATTTATGACACAAGAAATTCAAGTAAATGAAATATTTCATTCAAAAATTATTTTCTCCAAATTGTCTGAGTTGGTAGTTCCTTAATTGGGATATTGTGGAACTCAAGGAACTACCAGCTCAGACAAACAATCCAAATGGTAAACAACAGCCTAATCAAAGAACTATCAAGAACACTCCCACCAACAGTGAAAGGGCAAGCCACTTGTATATACACAGTAAGCAAACCCCACTCCCTTCTAGCACTGAGGATGCTACTTAGTTGGGTAATGAAATGTCTGCAAGAAAACCATCAAGCTCAGGGAGCATCAAGAACCCTACAAAAAAAATTTCAACTGATATTACCTAATAGAGTAATGAAATCTCTGCAAGAATATAAAAAAGCTCAGAGGGAACCAAGGACACCACAGAAATTTCTTCAACTGTCCTTGATTATTTAAATGCTAACATTTTATCAGATCTATACTCTTATAAACACTTTTTTGTTTTATGATTCTGTTACTTGTGTGTATTTTATTTTTGTTTCACATGGATATATAAAATAAGTGTTAAGTTTGTAACAGTTTAGAACTGTTCATTTCCTTTATTTTATTTATCAAATTTATATGCTTCTTTTCTTGCAGTTAATTACTTTCTAGCTTTGGGGGATTCTGTCATAATTTTGAATGGATGTTAAGTGATCAGTTGTAAGATGACGACTACCTATATATGAAGCTGTGAATCTATACTTTGGCTTCCTATAGGGCTTTCACCATATGTACTGTGCCATATGCATAAATGCTATGCCAGTGTCACTATAATGGAGGCTCTTCAGAAGGACCTATTACAAATTATGCTGAAGTGCCCCAATATGCAGATAATTACCAAGCATAGCTTTAAATTTTAATTAGTGCCACCCACAAGTGATAAGTGCTTCATAATCACACTTAAATCTAAAAAACCCCTACTTTAATAAAGGAGTCATGTAATGTAGAGCTAAGAAAGCAGCATGCATGTTTCCATTAACAAGATGGAGGGGTTTATCTTGTTATACAACTCTCTTTAATTTGTCTGCTAAAATGTAATGTAACCTTTTTTGTTTTTCATTAATATAATAAAGCCATGCTAATGCTTACTTCTAAATTATAAACAAACAATCTTTACTAATCTAAGCCTGCATTATAGTTGGATTTCCAGTAAGGAAATGATGAACTGATGTCTGAAGACTGGAAGACATTATAGCTGAAAATGGCAACTGGATGGTGGATCTCGACTGCCAAAATCTTTCTGGAAAAAGATAAGATTTTATTTATTTATTTATTTATTTTATTGAGATTTCTATACCGCCCTTCTCCCTAAGGGACTCAGGGATTGTTTGCCAGTAAGTACTCTGTACAGCTGGTTTTTATGAATTATTTGCAGTCAGTATGATTAAATGTCACTTCTTAATCACTTTGTATTTTACTTTTTTATTGCTTTTTAAAGACTGAGAGGCTTTAAATCTGCAAGTTCTATTATATTCACTGGTGATTTTTTTTTCTTCAATCCCTTAAGAAAAAAAACTTAAGCATGAGTGTAAGTTTTTAGAATTTTAAAAAAATATACAGCAAGATAAATTAAAATGTTGATCTTAGAAAGTTTTAAACGGATTAAGTATTCTAATGGATTTGAATTAACAGTTTGAAATTGATTACAAAAATCTTCCTGTGAGAAACTTTATTTACAATTTTGAAATGTCTTTGAAGGTTGTTTGATAGGGGGCACCAGAAGGAGGTACCATATTTTCCTATAACGTCTGTCTGATTCGATCCTGAAGAGCCAGCATACTCTGGATTCCTTGAATTAAACAATGTGATCTCTCAGATCTGGATGACCATCACTGTGCTGGTTTTGGTGAATCATGAAGAGTGAGAACCCTCATTTCATCGTACTTGCCATCTTCTGTGTTTATTTTTTATGTTTTCTGATTTTATTATAATTTGATTGTTGTGAGCAGCTGAAGTCACTGAGAGTCAGGCAACATACAAGTTTAATCAATTATTATGTACATAAAAATATGAAATCACAACTGCCGGGTTTTTAGCCCTGTTGATCTTCACATGGATCGAGCTCTTCCCAAGAACCTAGGATATCACAATTTATATGTGTAATACATGTGTGGATCCAAGCAGCGTGGCCTTTTGTAATTGTAAAAAAAGAACCTTGGTGGAGAAGTGGGCTAATGCCTCCTTAAGTAACACCAGCTGTCTGCAATTAGTGAAGGTTCGAGTCCCACCAGGCTCAAGGTTGACTCAGTCTTCCATCCTTCCAAGGTAGGTAAAATGAGGACCCAGATTGTTGGGGGCAATAAGCTGACTTTGTAATAATGCCGCTTGGGGGCAGGGCGAAAGCCCTAATAAGCAGGCATATACATAGAATGAAGGCTATTGCTAAGCACATTAATTTGTGCTTAGATTGTAAGCCGCCCTGAGTCTTCGGAGAAGGGCAGGATATAAATGGGATTTTTTTTAAAAAAATTGACAGATGGAAATGTTGCTAATGTGCATATTTTCTAAGTGCGATCCATGATTTATTGGTATGGCACCTAGTGTACCGATAACGACTGGGATCACCACAGCCAGTTTATGCCATAATTTTTTAATTTTGATTTTCAGATCTTTATACTTTGTGATCTTTTTCAATTCTTTGTCTTCTATTACACTATCTCCTGGTTTTGCCACATTAATTATCCACACTTTCTTCTTTTCAATCACAGCTAAATCTGGTATATCATGGGTCAAGACTTCATCAGTTTGTATTTGGAAATCCCACAATATTTTAACTTGCTCATTTTGACCATTGTTATTATGCAATCTCTCTCTGTTAAGCAAGACAAATTTCTGCTTTCCTGCCAACCTTGGTGGTATAAAACAGGACAGAAAAAGATGCATTTCATTCATTTGACTGCTATAAAATCATGTTCTTCTAAACATCTTAGTACAGAATAGTCAAGGAGATAGCAAGGGCCTCTCCAACTTCAGATACGGAGTATTCTTTTTTATATGTACACATTTTTATTATTTTTTGATAATCACGAGCTTAATATTTTATCAGCAACATATTGTCTGAGTTTCAACATTTAACTTACTAATACATATTAAGTTCCTTTCTCTCTACCTCATTTTTCTCACCAATAATAACAGGTATCCCTTATTCTAAAATAAACTGAGTCTTCTTTCTCTTTCATTTTCAATGTCAATCTATCCATTTCTGCACAAACATTTTTTAATTTGATCTTCCTCCATTGGTAAATCTTCATTTTTCCAATGTTGAGTGAATACAATTCTTGCTGCAGTTAATATATGTAAAATTAAATATTTACACACTTTCTCATAATTTCCTACAATTATGCCTAAAAAAATAATTCTGGCTTAAAATGTATATGTTTTTTAATCATTTTCTATAACTATGTATGTATTCTTAACCAGAATCTTTTGGCTTTAGAGCATGTCCACGCAAAATGGTAGTAAGTGCCTGGTTTTTGTTTACATTTCTAAGAATTGCTTGATATATTTTTAAACATTTTTGCTAACCTTACCAGTGTTAAATGCCATCTATAAATTTTCTTTGTACGCTACCGCTTTTGTTATTTCAGAATTTCTTTCCCAAAGGCTTTGCCAGTTTTCTAGTTGTATGTTATGTCCAAAATTCTTTGCCCATGTTATCATTGTTTAACTTGTTCCTCTTCCATCTTTAAACTTAGCATATATTTATAAAGTTTCTTAATCATCTTTTTTGTCTGATGTCAGTAATTCTTCTCAAATTCTGTCTGTTCTTTATAAAATCCAGATGTTTTAACATCTTTTTCAAGATATGGAGTATTCTTGATTTTGCCTTGATTTTACTCATCCCAGCTTCTGCCAACCTAGCAGTTCGAAAGCATGTAAAAATGCAAGTAGAAAAATAGAGACCACTACGTTGGGAAGGTAACAGCGTTCCGTGAGCCTTTGGCGTCTAGTCATGCCGGCCACATGACCACAGAGACGTCCTCAGACAAGCGCTGGCTCTTCGGCTATGAAACGGAGATGAGCACCGGCCCCTAGAGTCGGAAACGACTAGCACACATGTGCGGGGGAACCTTTACCTTTACCTTTTACAAAGTGCCAAGGACCCCTCATCTAAATCTGAGCTATGAATATGAAAGCAACACATACTAACTATACATTACATTTGCCTAAGAGTACTTCAGAAATCCAATAAATATATGCAGCTTCACTCCAAATTCTCAGGTTCTAGCCAAATAAATGCACTTCTCATTTTGGGACAACAGAAATTAGCAATGACTTCTTAGGCCATGCAGCATTCAATCAGCAAGTATTCTACTGGTGCTAAAAAGGAAGCAAAGAAATTTCACTAATCTTATATTGAGGCAAAATGTAACTCCAGTAGTGTTGACAACCGTGAGTTTTAAAATACTATAAAAACTGAAGACCTCTGATTAAATTAATCAGCTAACAAAAATAACCATGTTTTCATTAATGAGTTACCATGTACAAGTTTATATCAGAATACAGATCTAACTATGTACTATAATGGTTTATGTTTTACATTTCTAGCAAGGGGCAAAGTTCTAAGGGCGCTTTATATATTCAGTTTAACAGAAATGAAAAGAAGATGTCAACGTAGAAAACAAAGCTAAGCACCCCGTGAAAAGTTAACAGTTGGTGGCATACAGAACATGGATAATGAAAAAAATGGAAATTAACAGAGAGATGCTAACAGACTTATGGTATAGCAGATAAAAGGATAGGCACACATAGAAAGAAAAAGTATGAAAAGAAAAAAAAGAAATATTGAATATTGAATTTCTGGAAAATGAAATAAGGGATATTCAAAAGATAAGAGTTGTACCGATAAAGGAGAAGGAATCCTTGGTGCTGTCTGAGCTTGGTTATATTTATGTAGATGTGTCATTACCCATACTAGATAACATCATCAATGCTATATCATAACAGTGCACAAATGATGTTATCTATTTGGGCCTTTGCATAAATAGAAAGCCAGGCACAAGACAGAAACCAAGAGACCGTGAGTTCTAGTCCTACCTTAGCCATGAAAGCCAGTTGGGTGACCTTGAAACAGTCATTCTCAGCCCAACTCACCTCACAGGGTTGTTGTTGTGTGGAAAATAGGAGGAGGAAGGTGTCTTGGATATGTTCACTGTCTTGAGTTATTCATTAAAATAATAAAGGCAGGATACAAATCAAATTTAAAAAATTAAAATGCAAGCAGCTCAAAGTGCCAAGGGATGCGGTGGCTCAGTGGGTTAGGACACTGAGCTTGTCGATCAGAAGGTCGGCAGTTTGGCGGGTCGAATCCCGAGTGCCGCGTAACAGTGAGTGCTTGTTACTCGTCCCAGCTTCTGCCAACCTAGCAGTTCGAAAGCATGTAAAAATGCAAGTAGAAAAATAGAGACCACTACGTTGGGAAGGTAACAGCGTTCCGTGAGCCTTTGGCGTCTAGTCATGCCGGCCACATGACCACGGAGACATCCTCAGACAAGCGTTGGCTCTTCGGCTTTGAAACGGAGATGAGCACCAGCCCCTAGAGTCAGAAACGACTAGCACGCATGTGCGGGGGAACCTTTACCTTTACCTTTTACAAAGTGCCAAGGACCCCTCATCTAAATCTGAGCTATGAATATGAAAGCAACACATACTAACTATACATTACATTTATCCTTTCAAAAATAATACATTTCTCTTTAATATCACTAGCTTGCCCATGCCTATGAATCACCACAACTCTCATTCCCTAATAAAGATAAGCTTCACCTTAGAATTACTTAATGGCATGCTTGCACAATACACCTGTTGTTAACACTGTATGAATCTGAGATTTACCAATGAGACACAATTACAGAAAGTTCTCTGACATAGGGAACCTTACCTCTATCAGTTCAGCAAAAAACAAACTATGGTGATATTGAATTGCTAATTGACTGATTTAGACAAGAAAGCTAAATCTAAGCATAATATGGCTCAGTGCTTACATGAATACAATAAGAACATGAAAATAAGCCTGTTAGATCAGGTCACACTTTAGTATAGTTTACAGCAGGGGTGTCAAACTGCCGGCCTGTAGGCTGATTTCATCATACCGAAGCTGCACCCACCCCATTACTGTCGCAATACACGTCACCTGACATGGCAAGTTTGACACCCATGGTCTACAGCAGACTATATAGATATACTAAGATAATTACTCTGTTGGTGAGAAGAGCAGCATATAAATTTAATAAATAATAAAATAATTTTTTTTTCTCACAGCAGCCAACCAGATGCCTTTCAGCTGTCCAAACAAGGAGTGCTAGATTTATTTATTTTTTTCTCAATGTTATCCTCC
Source organism: Vipera ursinii (assembly GCF_947247035.1). Classification (NCBI taxonomy): domain Eukaryota; kingdom Metazoa; phylum Chordata; class Lepidosauria; order Squamata; family Viperidae; genus Vipera; species Vipera ursinii. The sequence continues at coordinate 52,567,355 of NC_139518.1, read as the reverse complement.
TGCAAAAAGTATTTGGAAGCCCACTGCTCCCAACCAAGATGTAAAACTGAGTTTTCAAGACTGATAGTCCTTCATTATTCTGCATTAATTTAGCTAATCCTCTTTTCAAGCCACCCGCATAGCTTGTACTAATTTGCTGACATAGGAAATTTATATAACCACCACTACCACTTCAAGCAAATAATTCTAGACAGCTAATAGCTCAAACAATAAATACAATTAATAGCAAGGAAAGTGTGCTTTCTGGTATACTATACAAAGCCTTTATATAGTATACTGGAAAGCATATTTTCCTTGCTTTTATATTAATTATTATTAGTAACCTGGTTTCCTTCTTCTTTATAAATTCCTCCACTTAAATATACCTTATGTTATATTTCTATAGCATCTTGAACATTATCTAAAGACTCATTTTTATTGGACTCTGCTAACTACAAGGATAAGGCAAGATTTTACAGCATTTCAGAAACATAAGAAGGTTGGAGCTGTCTGCATTTTTGGATTTCTAGGAAAGACAATGCACTGTGGGCAGTCAGAACATAACCATCGTGTACCACGTATGGTTTAAAAGATGATAATCAGCATCTTGAAGTACACCTAGAAGCCTTCTGGAAACCAGCACAGCTTTCACTGCATTCTGCACAATTGAAGTTTCCAAAAGTTTTTCAAGGGCAGCCCGCATGTGGATTGCATTGTAGCACCGTAATCAAGATGAGAAGAGACAAAGGTGTATTGATTGTAAGTTGATGTTCATCACCAAGGAATTTGTCACTTCTACAGGAACATCTCCCTCATCCTGCAAGCAATAGTCTCCTTGTCAAAACCCTTGTTCTTTTTGAAGGCAAAGGAGCTATTATCCTGGGAGAAGCACTAAGTACTACTCCTGCCTACAAGACTTTATATCTCTTTAACTATCTAAGCATCTCCAATACAGCAATCTTGGATTTCAAGAAACTGACTAGATCTCTGAGTCAGGAGTTCATTGCACTGAACATAAACCCACAATCCATGGTCAACAGACAACATACACATTATATAATATTTCAATACACAAATTGAAATCTTCCTTGATTTCAGTTTAGTTATTAGTAATTTGGTCTCTTTCTTTATAAATTCTTCCACTTACATGATAGCCCTTATTTTATATTTTTTACAAAAGCCATGAATTCCCCATGCAATATGCCTAATCTGTAGAAAACAGAGCTCAGTCACTGTGTATCACTCTCACAAGATTCTTCCTGTATCTGCCATCTCGCTCACTAACTCTGAAATGCCACAATTTGTAACAAATGTAAAAGAATAAACAATCTGTAAAAATTGTAAACAACAAACAATCTGTTTGCTCTGTAGGTCACAAGCTCTCTTCTAAAAAGTGCTAGCTGAGACTAAGCTAGCTGAAGCATGCTTTTCCATCCACTAACTAGTTCAACATCTGATAAATGATCCATCTGCCTCTGTAAGATCTTCAGTTCAAACTGTGTTCTCAGAAAACAAGCAGACCATCCCACTGAGTCAGGAAAAAGACCTCATAATATTATCCAATTATAGAAATAACTTTCCTTAAATAAGCTCCCCAAATTTACCAATTTCTTCACAAATCTCCCCTATTTCTGTTTGATCTCTTGTTTGCCAATTCTGACTATCAGCTTCCAGGAAATACAATAATCTGGAGGAGTTTGGTAATATCTTTTCAGATTAACAAATTTTACTTTATTTTTAAGTTTTTATGAGTCATAGCTCACTTCATCAGATTCAAAGAGTGCAGGATTCCAATTGGGATGATACAGGGGGAAGCGAAAGGAAGACAGGGTATTTATGCAGGCGCAGGTTACACATAAGATAATTACCAGTACCTTCTTAATTAATAATTGTAATGTGTTTAAAATGTGCTTTTAAAGCTCTGAAATAGCTTGAAACTCTCCGAAGGCCTGAAACTCAAGATCTCAGCTATTACAGAAATAGCTTAAGCATAAAGTCTTTTAAAAAGTTACAATAAAGTATTATTGTAAAAGTAAAGGTAAAATTTTCCCATGTCGTCATGTCCAACTCAAGGGAGTGGTGCTCATCTTCATTCTTAACTGAAGGGGCCAGCGTTGGCTGAATACATTTCTGTGGTCATGTGGCCATCATGAGGACCCAGATTGTTGGGGGCAATAAGCTGACTTTGTAATAATGCCGCTTGGGGTGTGTGTGAAAGCCCTAATAAGCAGGCATATACATAGAATGAAGGCTACTGCTAAGCTTGTAAGCTGCCCTGAGTCTTCGGAGAAGGGCGGGATATAAATGGAATAAAAATAAAAAATAAAATAAAATAAAAAATCATGACTGTATGCCAAGGTGCATGGAACGCTATTATCTTCCCACCAAAGTGGTATCTATTTATCTACTTGCATTCACATGCTTCCAAAGTGCCAGGTGGGCAGGAACTGGGGTAAGTAAGCAAAGCTCACCCTGTTGCATGGTACTCAACTCTCAAACTCAGGTGTTCAGCTTTCCAGCTGACAAGCTCAGCATCTTTAACTGCTAAGCCATCACGGCCCCAGTCCAAGAAAACATTTAAAAATAAAAATGTGTTAGTCTGAAAGATGCTATCAAACTCCTACTAATTTAGACTACTAAGGTTATCAACACATGCCAGAAAAACTCTTTCCAGTTTCAGTCCTTTTGTATCCACAATACACTATTTACACAACTTACCAACTCCCTTGCTTCTTCCAGCTGCTTTTCCACATTTGAAACCAACTGTCTCTTCTCATCTAAAACAAAATAATAGATGCTTAGTTGAACAATATTTCTATTCTGAGAGCCATATTAAGTTAACGACTTGGCAGCACTGAAATCTGGCAATTTTGCCAGAGCTTAGAAGCAACGGATTGAGCTAAGCTACTATTTTGCGGAAGACCTACAAAAAATTACACACTTTCAGGCTGGAACTGGGAAGTTGAAAGACATTTCAAAAGCAACCCATGGCAAATCATAGTGTTGATAAGAAAATTGCATGGCCGCACTATTTCAGAAAACTGCCTGGACGTATCTATGTAGGTATCAGAAAATTGCAAGTTTAAGGACATAATAAGGGCATCTTTCCTTTGTGTACGTATTTTGTGTTTGGCACTAGGTAACTGGTAAGTGTACATTTGCCAGGACAGTCTGCGAGGGAATCATTGCTCACTTTGAATCTTAAGCTTATACTCTTATAGTTTTCTATTCATAACAAAGCAAAGTAAGACTCTAATCATGAAGGGAAATTGGGACAAAAAATAACAAAGCGATCTAAACTTCAAAATGATACCGAAAATGATATAACATAGAATGGTTTCCAACATGTACTAAATCCCATTGTTCTCCTATGCTACACCCTGTTTCAACCAATGTGTTTGGTCTCAAACGCTGTACAAATACGTTGCCTAAAACTTTTCCACAAGAAACCATCCTATCCAGTTCAGCTACTGTAATATCTAAACTCAGGCTGAGTCATAGGATCGGCAACCTTAGCTTAAGCCGGAGCAAAACAAACAACAGGGAATTAAAGAAAAGGCTATCCCAGGAAGCCATCCCATTTATCATCCGAGGAGGAGCCGTCCTTCTTTTGAGCATCCTATACATCTCGACTGTGACAAACAGAATCCTGGGGTAAAAAAAAAAAGTCATTATTCCTGAGCAGCAGGGTTCTTCCTAGAATATCAGCCTAACTACCTCATCAAGGCACGAAAGGACCACAATCGTGACAGGTAGGCAGCAGGTAGTGACCTCGGCTGGGGAGATGCAGAGGGCTGCACCAGCCAACATCACCGCCATCACTCACCTCCTATCAACTTGGGGACTTTTCCGATGCGGTTCGTGATCTCAGCGGTAAGAACCGAAAAGTCTTGCTCGTAGCCCTCGAAATCAGAGGACATGATGGCGGCAGCAACCCAGAAGACAAGACAAGATCCAAAGGTCCAAACAGCCAAACTGTCCGCCGTAAGCGGAAGCAAAGGAAGAAATCCTCGCCTTTCGCCAGCCGCCGAAACACCAAGCTCTCAACTCAGCCGCTAAACGTTCCTGCTGTCACAGCCAGACTTCCGGATTGAGTCCCATGGACCATTTCTTCCCGGGTGCTTCTGACGCGAGCCGAAGTTCCGCTATCCTATTTGCCCCGCCCCACGGACCCTCCCGCGCCTTTCCCTGATGCTGGGTAGTCGACGGCATTCACACCGTGATATCTTTCGAGCAAGGCAAAGGACAGAAGAGGCAGGACGACCGTCTGTCGGAGCTTCGCTGCTAAGCAAATAAGAATTCTGGGCCCCGTAGAAACATTGGGATTGAAAGATTTTATTTTATTTTATTTTTATTTTTCCAATCGAAATGTGTTCCTGTCCGTGGGGGAAGTGTTTCCCAGGGCACTTGCCAGACGATTGAGGGCATTTCCCAAGTCAGGGCGGAACGGAAGGATTGCACGTCCGGGTTGTGTGAAGGTGTCCCGGGGAAGTAGAGCACGGAGCCGCTGGAAGAGCGGCAAAGAAGGCGGACGGCGGGAGCTTCCCTTGCTGGCTCTGTCTGAAGAAAAGGCAGCGGGGGAAACCTGGGACAAAGCAGGCGGGGGTTCGTCGCTGGTAAGCCGCGATGTCCTGCCTGGACTGCGGTCGCAGAGACACCGGACCTTTCCGTTCGAAGTAAAGGAATTGCAGACCCTTCTCTGCCTTCCTCTAAGCGTAGAAAGGATGGCAGAGAGGCGGTGTCGTGATCAGCCTTTGCTTTTACTTTGCCTGCTGAGTCTTCGCCAGTCACTTATTTTTCCCATTGAAAGGAAGAAGAGGAGGAGGAGGGCGGCTTTCGTTTCTGGTTTCCCTGTCCTTGAAATTGCGAGAAATAGGCAGATGTCCGGTAGCTGCCGCCTTTTCTCTATAGGGCAGCGGACGTAGCCCCGCTTCACCTGTTGAACTATTGCTTGTTGCAGCCTCCTTGTACTTTGGTGTTTTATATATATCTAAAAATTTACACACACACACACACACACACACACACATATATATATATAAAACACCAAAGTACAAGGAGGCTGCAACATATATATAGAAGAGGGAACGGTGCTATCGTTTGTATTGCGATGCTCAAAGCACAGAGACTGCTTTTTGCATAAATTAACTTCAGCGGTAATGTGGAAAAGTAGGCACGGGTTTATTGCAAATCAGATGTTTTTTGTGGCCATAGAGCAGTGATGAGGTATAATTGACTACACCAGAGTTGTTTAAATACAGGTAGGTCCTCAACCTACGACCCCAATTGAGCCTAAAATTTCTGTTGCTAAGTGAGACATTTGTTAAGTGAGTTTTGCCCCATTTTATGACTGTTCCTGCACACAGTTGTTAAGTGAATAACTGCAGTAGTTAAGTTAGTAGTACAGTTGTTAAGTGAATCTGGCTTCCCCATGGATTTTGCTTGTCAAAAAGTTGCAAAAGGGTATCACATAATCCCACGATGCTGCAACCATCATAAATATGAATCAATTGCCACGCATCTGAATTTTGATCATGGGATCATGGGGGTGGCTGCAATGGTTAAGTGTGTAAAATAATCACTTTTTTCAGCATCATTGTAACTTCAAATTGTCACTAAATGAACTATTGTAAGTTGAAGACTACTTGGACTCCCAGGAAGATATAGCAAATAGTTATTTCCCCTAGCAGTACTTGTGTCACAGAGTCCATACGTTATCCTATTGTCCTTGAACTTACTTGGAATGTTATTGAATTAATCAATCTGTAAAGAGGCTAAAATAAATGGTTTAGATTTTTTCCATTATTAGTTAATGGTAGACTACCAGGTTGTTCTTTCCTTTGCGAAAAATCAAAACATTTTTGTAGTGGAAAGCATTTTCAGATGCTTAATAGACACATAATTACTTTATTGCATTAGAGGGGGGGGAAATGCCTGAATAGACAAAAACAGTGACTTCTGCTAGCCCGGGTAATTTCCCACTTGAAGAGATAACTTCACTGCAGTATCACAAACACTTTGTGAACTTTTCTTCTACTTTGTGACATATACATTAAGAAAAAACATATCTAAATTCTTACTTGCATTTGAAATTAATTCTTGGGTTGTTGCCTAGAATGAGGAACTGATGCTTCACTGAAAAGTATTTGAAACTTGACATTTTAAATTATTTCTTCAGGTTTGCATCATTTGCTTGCACTAAACAAAATAATTAACTAGATGGTCCACATTGGAGAGAAAAAAATATACTCTTGTTAATATGTATTAGCTAATCTGGTTTTCAACAAACTTGGAATCAATTTTCCAATTCAGATATCAACTGGTGTTTTTTTTTAAAAAAATGCACACATACACACACAATATGAGGATCAGAGCCAAACATATGACAGAGAGAAAACAGGGAGTGGGCTGCTTGATAGCCCATTTTTGTGTCAGTGAACCATAGTCAGTTGCTCCAAATCAATTTGTTTTTAATAAAAATGTTTATTTTATAGTTGCTGTGGTTGGAAATTGTCTTTCTTTTTTTCTTTTTTTGCTCAGGTTTTAAAAGAAAACTCATGAAGCACTCCTGTAGTTGATGATTCTTTCAAATTTGAGGAACTCCAGCTACTTCGAAATTAGTGTTTGGACATCTTACCATTCAAGTAGAGATGAAAACTTATGACAAGTGGAAATGTGTTCCTGAAAGAAATTTTATGAAATAAGAATCAACTTGAATGCAGAATGGGAATGTTTTGTTCAATCATTAGATTTGAAAATCTCTATGAACTGAAAAGATTATGTCACTGGGGGCCAATCATAGCCCTTAGTGTAATAGCAATATGTTCTGCCATGGCTATCATCGATGCAGTCCTGTGGTACTGGCCTTTGGATACAACAGGAGGAAGTATCAATTTCATCATGCTCATCAATTGGACTATTATGATCCTTTATAACTACTTCAATGCCATGTTTGTTGGCCCTGGTTATGTTCCTATTGGATGGAAACCAGTAAGCAAATAACAATATGGTATATCCCCTCCCATTAAAATGATATTTCACTCCATACCTTCCTGATTTTATGTTAGATAATGTCTTAGGAAACCTAATTCTTGGATCTGCAGAATGAAAGCAAAATGGGAGCCAATGGGAAATTAATATATGCACTTTTGTGGATACTTGCTGAATATATAATTGCCATTACACATCTAAAACTATAGTCTGCCTTCTATCTAAGCAACAGATAACTAAAAGAATTGTATATCCTCAGGAGATTTTCTTTTTTAAAAAAACCCATGGTTTCTTTCTGGAAAAAAAGTTCTAGTAAGTAAGGCAGCTTGCAGGTAAGACCCATTGATCAAGGTGGTACATATACCTGAGATTATTGTTGATCAATGCCCACCACTCTTACACAGTTGCATTTTTTTTTCTTGTGCATTAGGCTTGTTCCTGCAGCAGGAACATTGTTATAGATATTTTACTTCCCGAAATTCTGCTTTAATGCATAGGTGAACTTTATAATGTATTATTTGTAAATATGTGTTTGTATGTGTGTGTGTGTTTGTGTGTATACACACACGCACATACATATATGTATGTATACTTATATATATACTGTTTTGTTTTTAGGAAAATTCTCAGGCGTACATGTATCTTCAATACTGTAAAATATGCCAATCTTACAAACCACCGCGTTCACATCACTGCCGAAAATGTAACAGGTATTATTGCTGATACAAACTGTTTATTGGGTAAAGTTAATACCTATTTACTCATGTAACAATACCCCCCTCTTTAATCATTTCATATATTTTATAGAACGTGAAAATAAACACTATGTCACATTCCTTGTGTTACAGCTTTTTTGCTGTATTGATATTTTCTGAAATTAAGGGTTCTTTTAAACGTCAAGAAATATTTGATGAATGAGAATAGGTATGGCTGCTGGTCACTGTGCTTGTATTAAACTTGGATTTGCATCTTAGGTGTGTGATGAAGATGGACCACCACTGTCCATGGATTAATAACTGCTGTGGATTTCAGAATCATGCATCATTTACGCTCTTTCTTCTGCTAGCCCCTCTGGGCTGTATCCACGCTGCTTTTATTTTTGTCATGACCGTGTATACTCAGCTTTATAACAGGGTAAGAAACCACTGTTTTGCTTCTTTAAAACGTATGCAGAATTGTATGAATTCGCTTTTGGAAGAACAGCTATACTTGCTGTAGTTAAAATTATATTTCTTTTTTGTCTGCTAAGTGTCTTCATACTGATGATCTGGAATGCTTGAAGGTTGTAGCTTTTGCTTTATATTGTTCTGTCCCAGCCTATGTGAGTCCTTGTTATGCTCACAAGGAGAAACCCCTCTTCCAAGAAACAGGAAGGAACCGCAAGAAAAAAAAAACAACCCCTTTTATTCTCACAGACCTGAGTCAATGTCCAAGGCAAACAAACACAGACAAACACAGGCAAACAAAGTCGATCCTCAACATGAACGGTTGCCTTTGGCAACCAGCACCTTCAACGCCTTCCCTTTTTTTTTAAATTCCATTTATATCCCGCCCTTCTCCAAAGACTCAGGGCGGCTTACAATTATAATTCAGCCAAGGCGTGGCTTCCTAATGCCTTCTCCTTTGCCTTTGGAGATGCCTCATTGCATTCCTCTGTCCTACTCGCTTCTCTTGCCTGTGCTTTTGTGCATCCTGGATTTGTCCCAACTGGTTGTTTTTTTTTTTCTTTTTTTTTGAGATTTCAAACATTTTTTTTTTTTATTTTTAGGGAGGAATTATTGGTGCCCCAAAGCTGGGAATTGAGACAGCTTTAATTTCCAGTAAAATTTGCTAGCACAATGCCTTATGTTTGGAGGTGTATTTTTAAGGGGAAATTCGGATTTTAAAAATCAGGGTTGTTTCCCTACAACCTGGAACGCAAGGTCCCAACTGTTCTTCATCACTGTCCAACTCAGGCTCCCAGCACAGCTGTGTCTCAGCCTGAACACGAGTAGAAGGGCCAGGCTCCTCGTCCGACTGTAAGTCTTGTTGCTCCTCAGAGCCTTCCTCTGACTCTAATGTCACTCCAGGCGCCTCCTCCTCATCTGATTCCTCAGACTCAGCTGCCGGATCCACTGGCTGGCGAGAAATCACAATATATATCTTTTATTTCTTCATTTGACCCAAGATTAGTTATTGCTCCTTCTATATAATGAATTTCACGAGGCTAATTTAAAGTCCAGAGTCACCTTATGGAGGAGATGGGTGGTATTAAAATTTAATTAAATAATTAATCAGAAAGGAGAGTATGCCTTAAAGGTAGGAAAGTATGTTTCTTCAGAAATTGCACTCTGTACCAAATTTTGTATCTGCCTCTCGGTCAACTGATAATAGATTGTGTCACTCAGTAAGCTGGTTATTCTATTTTAAAGCATCATATAAAATTAGGAAGCGTTGGAAAAATAAAGCAAATTAAAGAAAGAATTTGAGCTGAATTCTCTGTATCCTTTCAGAATGCTTAGCTTTAAATTCAAAGTTACTTATAAGTCTGGTACATCCAGGATGTCTGTCATCTATTCGTGTCTTAACAAGTCATCTTTCCAATAACTCAGATACTGTATGTCCTTCAGGTAAGATATGACTTTTGGCTTAGGCATAACCTTTGGAAACAACTCAGACTGAAGATTGAACTTCTACCGATCCACAGTTAAAACTTGTTGTGATTCAGGGTCAGCCTGTGGGTTCAGCAGTTGGGTCGGACGACTCAGAGGAGGATGAGGGGGGTGTTGAAGAGCTTGCTGAGGGGATTGGACAGCTTGATGAGAGCCCCCAGCAAGGCCCCTCTCATCTGGTCACGATGCAGACCCAGCTGTGTGAGCCTGACAGCGTGGATGAAGATGACCCACAGCTGACCCTGTTCAAGGACGCCCGACGCAGGAGGCAGTCAGGAGTAAACAGAGGAAGGCAATGGGGCACCTCGGAAGGAGGCACAGAGAGGCCACGCCCTGAACTGTATTTAAGGGGAATGTGTGGGAGGGCTGGTTTGCTGAAGGCAACCGCTTGGATTGTTCCTGCTTCTTAGCTCGTGTTTTATGGTTGGTGTCTTGTCTTGCTCTGTTTTATGTGAATAAATTTGGCAGGCTTTATTCCAGCCTCTTGCCGTTTGTAAAGGGGTTGTCCCTGCTTTTGCTGCAGGGCCGGTAGCAGGCTGGTACAGAACAAAACTAAAGAGTTCTCGCTGAGGAACTTAATGTTGTTCAGCTGTCCGCTTACCAGTTTTCTTCTCTTTCGTTTCTTTTTAATAGGTCTCCTTTGGCTGGAGTTCTGTGAAAATTGATATGAGTGCAGCCAGGAGGGATCCCCGCCCAATAATCCCTTTTGGGTTGCCTGCATTTGCTGCCTCTTTATTTGCCCTGGGACTGGCCTTAGGTACTACACTAGCTGTTGGCATGTTGTTTGTTATCCAGGTGAGTCAGAAACAGAGATGAGATGTTCTGGTGAGATGTTCTTGTGCTCAAAGGGTGGGGATAGTTCTCAACAGCTCACGGCATGTTATATTTTCTTAATTTTGGATTCTTATTTTTTTAAAGAAATATCCAGTCAGCAATTTGAATTTCCAGTCTATCTACAGTGTATTTCGTAACAAAGTCTTCACACATATATATATTTGTAAGTGTGAGAGAGAGAAAGAAAGAAAGGTTAAGATGTAGAAATCAGCTAGGATCCTGTTGGAATTTGTGATTCAGTTCAAAGAAGTAAAAACAGATTTGTACCACGATTCTTTTTTTTTTGTTTTTGTTTTTGAGTTACTGGAAGTTTTGTGTGTACAAAACATTACAAATGTTCCTTATTTGATCTATGCTATGAGTCAATTCAGTGATTTCAGTTTTAATTTGAAGGGATAATTTAATCAAACTCTTTCATATGGCCCTAATGTAGATGTGTTAATGTATGAATATGTTGTCCTATCAGCTAAGACTTTCCCACCATTCTGTATGTCTTGCAATGTGTAACTGCCCACTGTTTCTTTAATATATTCATACTTATATTCTTTCTTTTTATATTTATCCTCATCCATTTCCCTTTGGCTCAACCAACTCATTTTTTAAAGTTTTGGCATGCTATGTAAGTTTTCAGTATGACTGTACACACAAATGCGTCTCCCACTTCTGCTATAAAAAAAACCCCCTGCTCTCATGGACATGTGTGGGCTATGCATGATTGGCAGCTATGGTTTTTGCTCCATTGTAGATAAAGCAGAGTGGAAGCTATGTAGATTGGATGCCATGTATTTATACAGGTAGTCTTCGAGTTACGAATGTAACGGAGCCTGCCCATTCCACTTTTAACTCAAAAATTCGGAGTGAATCTCGTACCTCGAACGAGATCACTCCCTTGCTCATTAAGATGCACGCAGCTCATTAAGTGCACATGAGGTACCTCAGGGTGGGGAATGCCATGGAGGGCCTAGTGATGGACCAGGCCCCTAAGGCCTCCCTGACCCACTAAGATACCTCATGCTTCCCCCTCCCTTCCCGTGCTGGACTCACCTTGAAAAGATCCATCTCCTCTCTGCCGCGGTTCCTGCTGCCACCCGCAACTGAGGCCAGTGGACGCTTCTGCGGCCCTCCGGAAGGTGGATCTGGTCGCCAAAGGCCTTATCAAGGCCACTGCCACCCGGATCTGAGGCCGGGGGACGCTTCCGTGGCACTCCGGATGCCCAATCTGACACCTGAATGCACCATCCGGAGGGCCGCAGAAGCGTCCCCCGGCCTCTGAGCTGGGCAGCAGCGGCCTGGAAAAGGCCTCCGACGCCTGGATACACCTTTCGGAGGGCCACAGAAGCATTCCCCGGGCTCAAATCTGGGAGGGAGCAGCCTAGAAAAGGCCTCCGGCAGCCGGATCAAGCCTCTGGAGGCACATAGAAGCAACAGAGAACAGAAGCGTAAAGTACAATGAGATCACATGAAATCAGTAGCGTGATGTCTCGCCCCACTGATCTTGCGTGCTCTTGCATTACTTTAAGCCTCCATTCTCTGTGAATGTAATGAAGGCCTGGAGTAGCCAAGAAAGTGAAGGATGTCTCAATCTTCGCAGGGTGAATATTGAAGGCCTGGTGCCTAGGGAGACCCAGGGCAGGGAGTGGGGAGGGAGGGAATAACCAGGGTGAACATTGCAGTACTACTACGGTCGCTTGTAAGGGTGAACGATCGCCGTGGTGTGGCAACATTCGTAATTTCGGGACTTGCTTGTAAACACTAGGAGGCAACTCATCACGTAACTTTGAATGAGCATTAAGTGAATGCTCGTAACTCGGGGATTACCTGTAGTAGAATTGGATTTCCCTTGTCTTTTTTTTTATACATTTATCCCTAATTTTTCCAAGTGAAAATCCCAGTAGAAGGAAAAGAACAGTGGTAAGGAAAAGGAGACATTCAGTAAGGTAATGACAGAAGATTCCTTTTGTCTCTTTATGCTTTGGTAAATCAACAGTTGTATTGTTTTGATACAATGTTATTTATACAGTAGTGATTGAAGATTATTGACAGTGTTGTTTAGATGACTTAGGTTGCAAATAGAGGAAAGAGAAGTATTCTATCAGTATTAATTACAATGTAGGTTAACAATATTACAAGCATGATTATTTGATTTTTCATCCAGACTTAATATTAAAAAAAAATCCTCTGCAGATTGCATCAGAGTATTTGTTGAATTCAGTTCAGAAATGTACTGATTACTTAGTATTTTGCTGTATCATTACTTAATATATACTCTCTCTCGCGCGCGCTTTGTATGTGTCTGTCTATACATCGTGTTCCTATATTGATAGATGGGCAAAGCAAATTTAAGAAGAATTAAAATGCCAAGAAAGAAAAAAAGTATTGAGTTTCTAACTTCTCTCTTTTTATACATCTGCTAATTTACAATATTTGTAGATTTTTAGGTCTCCTTAGAAACCAGACTGTAAATGATTATGTTTGGCATGTCGTTGTAATTATTTTGTGTGAGAACAGTTCTTACTTAAATTCGATTAAACTTTTATTTTGCATATATATAGTGCTAGTTTTGCCATTGCTACATATTCTCCAAGTTGAGATTTCCAATCAAATATTTTTGGAATTATTATCTTTCTTTCAGTGTTGAACAAAATTTATTTTCGCTGCTGTGTGCATATAACTCATTAAATTATTTTCATTTATTTTTTCCTCAGGTTATATCTAGTAATAATAGTTGTAGTTTCATTTAAAATGATTCTCATCATTTCCTTAAGTTAAAGCAAATTTTGAGAATTATATACGGAAATTCTGAATCTGCTCTTCTAGAAAAACCAAAATGAACACTACTAGTAACTGCTTGTTGTGCACCATGACAGAAGAAAGGCAGTTTATGGGTGATTTATGTCTGAAAGAAATAGTATGGGAGGGAAGGGGATTTTCCTGGTGTAACAAACAAAAGGAAGGAAATGATGGTTTACTTTAGGTTCAGATGTTACAAAAGAGTTCAGATGCACAATAATGAATAGCAGGAAGTCCTAAAATGGCTTGTTATTTAACCAAAGGCATGGAATGATAGAATAAGAAGAAGATGTGTGTTTGTTACAAATTCAAAACTTTCCAGATCACTTCCTAAGATTTTCACTCTCAAAACCTAAAAGAAAAACTAGGTGCTAGTGCATGTATGGAAATGTAAGCTTCTTTCATTTATGCTTATTTGCCATTCTTCCACCATTCTATTTATGATATCAAGACTTTGGTAATTGGTGGGTTCAACTAGTTTAGGAATAAAAAATAAATGGGACAATGGATGGACGGAGTGGATATGAGAAGTACCCTTGAGTGTACTGAATCCAGAAATAATGTTTACTTGTTTATCTACAAGGGCTTTTATTTACAGGTGAAACTCGAAAAATTAGAATATCGTGCAAAAGTTCATTTATTTCAGTAATGCAACTTAAAAGGGGAAACTAATATATGAGATAGACTCATTACATGCAAAGCAAGATAGTTCAAGCCGTGATTTGTCATAATTGTGATGATTATGGCGCACAGCTCATGAAAACCCCAAATCCACAATCTCAGAAAATTAGAATATTACATGCAATCAATAAAACAAGGAGTGTACATAGAACAATATCGGACCTCTGAAAAGTATAAACATGCATATGTACTCAGTACTTGGTTTGGGCCCCTTTTGCAGCAATTACTGCCTCAATGCGGCGTGGCATGGAAGCTATCAGCCTGTGGCACTGCTGAGGTGTTACGGAAGACCAGGATGCTTCAATAGCGGCCTTCAGCTCTTCTGCATTGTTCGGTCTCATGTCTCTCATCTTTCTCTTGGCAATGCCCCATAGATTCTCTATGGGGTTCAGGTCAGGCGAGTTTGCTGGCCTGTGGGCAGGTGCCAGGTCCTGCTGGAAAATGAAGTCAGCATCCCCATAAAGCTCGTCTGCGGAAGGAAGCATGAAGTGCTCCAAAATCTCCTGGTAGACGGCTGCGTTGACCCTGGACTTAACGAAGCAAAGTGGACCAACACCAGCAGATGACATGGCTCCCCAAATCAACACAGACTGTGGAAACTTCACACTGGACTTCAAGCATTTTGCAGTGTGTGCCTCTCCATTCTTCCTCCAGACTTTGGGTCCTTGGTTTCCAAATGAGATGCAAAAGTTGCTCTCATCAGAAAAGAAGACTTTGGGCCACTGAGCAACAGACCAGGTCTGTTTTTCTTTAGCCCAGGTAAGACGCTTCTGACGTTGTTTATTGTTCAGGAGCGGCTTGACAAGAGGAATACGACATTTGAAGCCCATGTCCAGGATCCGTCTGTGTGTGGTGGCTCTTGATGCACTGACTCCAGCCTCAGTTCACTCCTTGTGAAAGTCCCCAACACTTTTGAATGGCCTTTTTCTGACAATCCTCTCCAGGCTGCAGTCATCCCTGCTGCTTGTGCACCTTTTTCTTCCACACTTTTCCCTTCCACATAACTTTCTATTAATGTGCTTTGATACAGCACTTGGGGAACATCCAACTTCTTTTGCAATTACCTTTTGAGGCTTTCCCTCCTTATGGAGGGTGTCAATGATGGTTTTCTGCACAACTGTCAGGTCAGCAGTCTTCCCCATGATTGTGATTCCTACTGAACCAGACTGAGAGACCATTTAAAGGCTCAAGAACCCTTTGCAGGTGTTATGGCTTAATTAGCTGATTAGAGTGGGACACTTTGAGCCTAGAATATTGCACCTTTTCACAATATTCTAATTTTCTGAGATTGTGGATTTGGGGTTTTCATGAGCTGTACGCCATAATCATCACAATTATGACAAATCAGGGCTTGAACTATCTTGCTTTGCATGTAATGAGTCTATCTCATATATTAGTTTCCCCTTTTAAGTTGCATTACTGAAATAAATGAACTTTTGCACAATATTCTAATTTTTCGAGTTTCACCTGTATATTGGTTCATTCAGATTATAAACTGTACTGTTAAGGTTTCCTGTTCTCCATTTTTTGATCTAATACAATTTTTGTGGACTGATACATTATAGTCATGAGCTAATCTTTGTGATTTTTTTTAGATGAAAATCATCTTAAGGAATAAAACTTCAATAGAATCATGGATTGAAGAAAAGGTAAAAGTAATTATTCTCATACTCATTTAAATATATATTATGCCACAGAGGTAGAAGTCTGCAGTAGATGTTGATAAACAGTATTTGTACCCTTTCCTGTTTGTATGACTTAATTAAGCCAGGATATTCTATGGCCTTTTCACACATTTTCTAAGATCTTCCATCACAAGAAGAATCTGTGGTCAATATTGCCTTTTAAATGTTGGGTTTACTTGTAAACCAACTTGAACAGTTCTTTAAATTATTCACTTCCCTTGGTTCATAATAAATCTGTCCTTTTGTCATTCTTAAATTCATATTTATATGTTGGGCAATTGCAGCAGCTCAGCTTCATTTAAGCTTCTATATCTTAAGAAGCTACTCACTAAAGAGAGAAAAGCTTGATGGAAGAAAATCTTGCCAACTGAGCAGCCCTTCTGATATTTAGATGTGAAAATCACAAAAGGGGGGGGGAGAGGGGTTTGGGAAAAAAAATAGGAGTGTCCGTTTTTCTCTATTTATATCTTTCTACGTTGAACATATCCTAAGGTCATAATTAAAACAACCACTATATAATTCCCTTCATTCTGATTTAGTGTTGAAGTAACCTAGCTATTATATGATAATCATCATTTATAATTCTGCATATTTTACAAATGTAGCCAATTTTAGTTTATTCAGTAAGCCATGGTTAAACAAACTATGGTTTTGCATAAAAGTAGTTTCTGGTTACTTTTACTTGTAAGGTTTCTCCATTCTATTGTACATATAGAAAGTCAGAGACAGAATTGCCTCCCTGTACCCTTAGGGAAGAACTATGGCAACTTGAGTGAACACCTTGCACATCCATTCTGACAATAATGTGAGAAATAATTCCAGAAATACACTTTTAATATATGATGTTATTGCATCACTAGAGGTCAGCATACAGTAAAGAACTTTAAGGAATTATGCAAACCAGCACAGTGCTTTTAAGAAACAGAGTGAAAGGTTATGAAATCAAAAAATAGTTTGACTTATTGTAAAGGAAGGTATTTTCCTATTTAAATGCAATTATTTTTATTTAGTACCTCTGAAATAGAACTGTCTCTTTTTATTACTCAATATAAATTGAACCAACAATATTCTGGCCTAAATGAGTGCTGAAGAATGTATGATTTTAAAATTTTTCCACTGTATTTAAATAACAAGTTAAAAATATGCCATCTCACATCACACTTACCAAAACATCGTGGTTCTGAGGTGTTTTGCTCTCTGTGTCTCTACAACTACTGCTCTACCAGTAGAAAATAAATATCAAACAGTATAGCAGTCTATACAATATATAGTATAGCAATCTATACAAAGGGAATGGATGAAAAGGGGGGTTGTTTCCTCACTGCAGCAATCTGCAGTAAGGGGGTAAAAAAACCTTTTTCTCCATTTCCTTTGTTTTGCACGTGGCTGTGGGTCCTGAGATTTCTTTTACCCTAGTTCAGGGGTCAGCAACCTGAAACAGTGAAAGAGCCACTCGGAACCGGTTCCCTCACAAAAGCAAAAACTGGGAGCCGCAAAAAATCTGTGCACATGTGCGTACATGCACGCATGTACAGAACAGGGTTTGACTGAAGAGTGGAGCCAAGGCGAGATATGCACCTACCCTGCATATTTGAATTGATTGGTTGAACTTTTTTAGTCCCACTTTTTTTTTTTGGACTGCACATGGCAGAGGACTGGGAGCCGCAGGAGACGGCTGAAAGAGCCGCATGCGGCTCCGGAGCCGCGGGTTGCAGACCTGTGCTAGTTGAACCTTTCTAAATTTTTCACTACAAATATCACAAGTTTGAATGTTGGGTAAGAAAAATTCCTCCATGTTAGAAATCTAATAGATTTCGATTGACAGTTTTCTTCTTGTCAACTGTATTTGTATACATTCCTTGCAGGCCAAAGACCGCATTCAGTATTATCAAACAAATGAAGTCTTTATATTTCCTTATGACCTGGGAAGCAAATGGGATAACTTCAAGCAAGTCTTTACATGGTCTGGAAATCCAGAGGGAGATGGCTTGGAATGGCCTCTAAGAGAAGGCTGCCATCAATACAGTTTAACAGTATGCTACTTTCCTTTGCTTTTCCTTTACGTGCCTACAATTAAATGTGAAGTAAATGCATGGAGAAATTGGCTGTACTGAAATGCTGTTTCATATCTTTCAGATTGAGCAGTTAAAACAGAAAGCGGACAAGAGAGTGAGAAGTGTAAGTCATCATCAATTGCCGTCTATATTACCTGATCTTAGTGTAATATCATTTTGAAAGTTAAGAACTGCATGGTTTCATGTTATATTTTAGAACTCTAAAATATGTTGGGTAAAATAGAATACTGTAATAATGTCATTATAGCATAAAGTATTGTTATTTCTATATAAGCATTGTAATTGATCGTAAAATGTGTGTTATATTATGAATGTCTTTAGCTCAGTGGGAAGAAATCAAATCAAGAAAGAGGAATCAAGAAAATTCTAAATAAATAGCTTATGAGCTATTGCTCTATGTTGAACATTTTAATTGATTCTGTTTTAGTTAGTCATTAGCTTACCAGTTATGGAATACATTGAAAATGCTGAACAAATACTTCCCTTAGACAGGTCTCTTGAAGTCTTAAAATCCCAGTAATATTTCCTGGCAAAAAGTATAATTTTTCTATATAAAAGATAATACTAGTCCTTTGACTAAACTAGCTTCTTGTAGAATTGAACCTAATATATTAAACTTAAGGGACGCGGTGGCTCAGTGGGTTAGGATGCTGAGCTTGTCGATCAGATGGTCGGCAGTTTGGCAGGTCAAATCCCGAGTGCCGCGTAACAGAGTGAGCGCCTGTTACTCATCCCAGCTTCTGCCAACCTAGCAGTTCGAAAGCACGTAAAAATGCAAGTAGAAAAATAGGGACCACTACAGTGGGAAGGTAACAGCGTTCCGTGCACCTTTGGTGTCTAGTCATGCCGGCCACATGACCATGGAGATGTCCTCGGACAAGCGCTGGCTCTTTGGCTTTGAAATGGAGATGAGCACCGGCCCCTAGAGTTGGAAATGACTAGCACACATATGCGGGGGAACCTTTACCTTTTATATTAAACTTATATCAAACAATTAGATCAATAGTTTATTTTTTACACTACAAACCCTGACTTTCCAGTTAGTCAGAGCTGTCAAGCAGATGGGAGAAGTTGTTTTATGTCTCTATAAATTCTGGATACTTGTAGTTTTCCACCCTTATTACAGTGGGACAAAAAAGTACTTAGTCAGCCACCAGTTGTGCAAATTCTCCCACTTAAAAAGATGAGAGAGGCCTGTAATTTTCGTCATAGGTATACCTCAACTATGAGAGACAAAATGGGGGGGAAAGAATCCAGGAAATCACATTGTAGGATTTCTAATGAATTAATTCGTACATTCCTCGGTAAAATTAAGTATTTGGTCACCTACAAACAAGCAAGATTTCTGGCTCTCACAGACCTGTAACTACTTCTTTAAGAGGCTCCTCTGTCCTCCACTCGGTACCTGTATGAATGGCACCTGGTTGAACTTGTTATCAGTATAAAAGACACCAGTCCACAACCTCAAACAGTGACACTCCAAACTCCACTATGGCCAAGACCAAAGAGCTGTCGAAGGACACCAGAAACAAAATTGTAGACCTGCGCCATGCTGGGAAGACTGAATTTGCAGTAGGCAAGCAGCTTGGTGTGAAGAAATCAACTGTGGGAGCAATTATTAGAAAATGGAAGACATACAAGACCACTGATAATCTCCCTCGTTCTGGGGCTCCACGCAAGATCTCACCCTGTGGGGTCAAAATGATCACAAGAACAGTGAGCAAAAATCCCAGAACCACACGGGGGGATCTAGTGAATGACCTGCAGAGAGCTGGGACCAAAGTAACAAAGGCTACCATCAGTAATACACTACGCCGCCAGGGACTCAAATCCTGCAGTGCCAGACGTGTCCCCCTGCTTAAGCTGGTACATGTTCGGGCCTGTCTGAAGTTTGCTAGAGAGCATTTGGATGATCCAGAACAGGATTGGGAGAATGTCATATGGTCAGATGAAACCAAAGTAGAACATTTTGGTAAAAACTCAACTCCTCGTGTTTGGAGGAGAAAGAATGCTGAGTTGCATCCAAAGAATACCATACCTACTGTGAAGCATGGGGGTGGAAACATCATGTTTTGGGGCTGTTTTTCTGCAAAGGGACCAGGATGACTGATCCGTGTAAAGGAAAGAATGAATGGGGCCGTGTATCGTGAGATTTTGAGTGAAAACCTCCTTCCATCAGCAAGGGCATTGAAGATGAAACGTGGCTGGGTCTTTCAGCATGACAATGATCCCAAACACACCGCCCGGGCAACGAAGGAGTGGCTTCGTAAGAAGCATTTCAAGGTCCTGGAGTGGCCTAGCCAGTCTCCAGATCTCAACCCCATAGAAAACCTTTGGAGGGAGTTGAAAGTCCGTGTTGCCCAGCGACAGCCCCAAAACATCACTGCTCTAGAGGAGATCTGCATGGAGGAATAGGCCAAAATACCAGCAACAGTGTGTGCAAATTTTGTGAAGACTTACAGAAAACGTTTGACCTCTGTCATTGCCAACAAAGGGTATATAACAAAGTATTGAGATGAATTTTTGTTATTGACCAAATATTTATTTTCCACCATAATTTGCAAATAAATTCGTTAGAAATCCGACAATGTGATTTCCTGGATTCTTTCCCCCCATTTTGTCTCTCATAGTTGAGGTATACCTATGATGAAAATTACAGGCCTCTTTCATCTTTTTAAGTGGGAGAACTTGCACAATTGGTGGCTGACTAAATATTTTTTTGTCCCACTATATATACCCAATAATTCTTTTTGGTGGGGAGGGTGCCTTTGGGTCAGTATTGTCTCATTGCGGGCAAGAATTCAGAAGTGGTTTGCCATTGCCTTCTTCCAAAGGCTGAGAGTGATTGACCAATTGGTTTTGTGACTAAAGTGGGACCAGAAGACATGGCCTCAGTTTCTAGCCTAACCGCTACATCAAACTGGCTCTCTATAAATTCATATTTTATCTTTAAGGAAATAGTTGTGGACAGATAGATAAGATTATAATGCTGCACAAATCTTTTATTTTTGAAACGTTGAATCAGTATACATAATTTAAAATAAAATGTTTAAATATATAAAAATAAAGTCTCCTGTTATTTATCCACCTGATATCTGCCATTCCTAAAAGAAAAGCTTCAGATTTCAATAGTACATCTATTCTCAAAATTTTATAAACCAACAAAAATATCTGATTTTAAAATTTCCTAGCCTTCTTACTATTTTATAATCAATGGTTTGTAACCAGAAAATTATCTTAAGTAACTTTTTTGAATTCAAATTTTCTAGGTACGATACCAAGCAATAGAAGACTATAATGGTGCCTTTTGCCCTGTTACAAAAGGCATAAGGACTTTCTGCACAACTCCATGTACTGAGGAGCCTAGAATTGTCCTTCGCAAGAGAGATCTTATTTTAGCCACCCGAGGACTGAAGTTAGTATCTCTATATATGATTACTTCAAACTTTTAAAAATGTTTCAAAGGTAAACAAGTGCTGTCAGTTTAATTCTTTATTCTTTTTTATTTCATTTTTGGCATTGGATGTATGGCGACAAAATTACTGACCTGGCAACAAATGGTAATTACTTTGTTTTAAAGTTAGAATATCTTATTTCAATTTCATAATGTAGTTTATATGCACTTTATGTTTTAAGTACGTTATCAGAGGGTTCCAAATGCCAAACCATTAAAACTGTTAGAAAAAATTGAAAAGCCAATCTGAAATAGTTTAATACGAATTCAGCAGTTTTAGAGGACAGGAGATTAAGGAATTGTAATTAGGAAAATCTGTGGTACAACTGCCTACTTAAAGATAGAAAGGTACTATGCCATAATATCAATTATATAATGTGACCATCTTCCAGCATTTTAGAATTTAGAGTATTTCAAAAGTGTATATGGAGTTGATTTAAATAGCTAGATTAAATAATTAAGAGTGCAGTTTTAAACATATGTCCTTGGAGATAAACCCCAATTTATATCAGTGAGATATACTTCAAGTTGACATCTGTAGGTTTGTGCTATTAGGAACTTCATTTGTTTTCAGGTTTGTAATGCTCCTAAATAAACTCCTACAGCAATGTAGTTAACGTAAGCAACATCTAAGTCATGTCCTCCATCTTGAAGAAAAATTGTGAAAACTGAAAAAAAGAATTTAGTTTTGCAGATTTTACACAGTTTTTGACAGGGCTCAGCATGCATAGTGATGGAACGGGAATGAAAAATATGCAAGTGGTATGATCTTTGATTTCTGCTGTTCTTTCTCACTGTTAGATGGGGAGAGAATCAGAGGTTGGTTCCCAAGAAAATGTGTGGAAAAATGCCTGTATGATTCTGAAACAGATCAGCCGTTGGATGGAGAAAAGAAAGCAAGATAATCCTGTGATAACTGGAAAAGTTTGCTTTGGACCACTGTCCTTCTACTTGAATATTCTATATACAGTATATATATTCTTATGTATGGAACAAGCATCGTATTTTGTGTGTTTGCAAGAATGGGGGCTTCAGTGCCATAAATCTAATCATCGTTTGTCATTTTCAAAAGGGAAGGATCCATTCCATGGACACCTTTTCATATTACAGCTTTCACAATATAGAGCACATTTGTCTTGCTTTTTTATTTAATTTTATTATATAGTCTTAAGAAATGTAAGAGCTACATTTTTTCAGATATTTAAGCAGAATTTAAGCACTGCTCATTTAAAAATATCTTCTCTTGGTATGTACATTCCTCAAATTACTTTTCTATTGCCATCATGAAAGTTGAAAGAACCATATGAATGAATGCAGCTGAGTTGACTTAGCTGATGCTTTGGATTTTTTCTTATTTTAATATGTGATTTTTATTAAAATAAAAAAATGGAAAAGTTTATATTTACTCATTAGTGCATCTTTAGTGATGAACATGCTGATTTTTTGCAGTGAAATAACATAAACCAGATAACAATTCACACAACATGTTAACCCATGACAGTCCACACTTCTTAAAGTTACCTAGTTGGGAAAATACAACAAAATATGCAGAAATGCCTGGCTGGCTACTGTTGAAGCATAATTCATATCGCAGAAGACAATTCATAGAGAAGTAAATTCTAATGCAGTAAGGATTTTGACATTAGTGCATTTCACTTGTCTGACACACATTTCCAAGATTTTACTTTTGGTGGCACAAACTGCTATAGCTGCATCTAATTTACACTTATAAAGAGCTATTAGCCTATATTATAACTTCATGCAAGTATGAAAGTTCAGTACTAGTCTTTCAGAGAAGACCAGATGGGAGAAAGTGCTGTAATAGTTGATAAATAGAAAAGAATAAATACTTTTCAACAGTGACATTAAACAGAACTATCAAATTAACAATGTGAAAGAATATAGGAACAACTTTATGAATTGCTTCAGAACTAGATTATGTGGAAAATGTATAGAAAAAATTTAAAAAGTTCAAAAAAAGATATATGTATGTAAGTTCCAATGGCTAAATAGTAGAAGCTATTGCTGTCTTTTGTGATTTCAGAACATAAGATCTTCAGGGTACAGAAAATTATGGCTTCAAGGTGATCACAATATTGTTTTAGCCTGAATGCAGATGATCAGTATGAAGAAGCCACCCTATAGGCCTATTTCAAGTCAACAGGATGTATAATGACACAATCAAACGGCCTTTTTATTCTGTTCATATTGTTGATTGTTTAATTTTTTTACTACTAAAAATTGGAGTGTTATCTTGTTAAATGTAATTCCCTTTGCCACAACAAGTCAAAAGTACCTATATTTTCCATTACTACTGCCCCTGAAATTGTACTGAACCTTATTTTAGCATCTGAGATTGGCAAAGATTCCTGATGCATTGTACTTCATGAAAATCTCAGGTGTGTAGTAGTATAGAAAATATTTCAAATCATCCAGTTGTGACTGTTTTTGCAATGCTTGGTAATATCCCAAGTGGGAAGTACAATATATTCTCTATTTAAGCAAAAGGTTATTAAATTTTAATTATATTATAAATTAGAATTGTGACATTCCAGAAATTGAAAATAATTCTGAACCTGTCAAAATTAAAATAAGCTTAAATAAAGAAATGTTTCTTTATTTAGTTATAGTTACTTATATAGTTACTTATTCTATCTAGGCTCCAATGAAATCTATTAGTTGTGTTCAGAGAAAAAAATGTTATTATTTTAGGGGTTATCTTATTATTTTATTTCTATTTTAGGTCATTATATCATGTGGTTTGTTTGGCTACAGAGCCAACCCACTGTAAAATTAACCACGAGTTCAACATTTTTGGATATTCCAAATACCTTTGTATACAGATAAATTGACAAATATTTTTAGGATATGTTCTTTTACTAGGTTTTTATTTTTCATATTCAAGTTTCAGTTAACAGATGCGGTCATTTTGTGCTTTAGTGGAATTAGATATACCAATTTAAAATATATATACAATTGATGCTAATATATTTAAGTGCTGATCTATGAGTGATACATCCTATACATACCATGAAGTATTTTTTACAGTTTTTAAGATACGACAGAGTCCCCAAAACATGATATATTACATTATCCTTATGTAGTTAATAGCTAGTGTATTGCCATAACAACTCAATCAAAGGAGTACAGTGTCATTATGTTCTCTTAATAGTCTGATAGAGTGCAATGTTTTCCCATAAGCTCAGTTTTTTAATATGTTTTTAAACAATTTAACACTTTTCAGTTTCAGTTAGGGTTATACAATAAAGGAAAATGTACTTTCCCCAGTGGTTTTAAATAACTGAAGCCAGTGCAGTCTGCTTTTTCTTCCTGGGCATGTAACTCTAAATGGGATTCTCTAACCACGTACACATATATCATGTTTATTGGTTTCTTTTAGCAGTTTCCTTTGCCAGTTAGGCACTTTCATAATCCACTGTCAATATGTTCAATCAAGGTGGCCTTCATTCCTTTACATGCCAGAAGCATAAAGAGCATCAATTTGACTCCTGAAGTGTTTAACAAGATCTGCTCTTTTTGCCTTCAGTGTAGGGGTTAAGAGTCCGTTTTCAATTGTAAATAGTTCTGGATGAAGGTAGATGTATTTCACCTGGTGGAGAAAATATTTTGTCATAATCAAAAATGTTTGACACATAACTATGGTACCATGAAGGCGGTTACCATTTTACTGACAAATGTTAAAGAATAGCATAAAGAGACAGTCTACAGCATCATTATTTCATTTTCATATTTATGGAATAGTTAATTTCCACTGAATTTATACTTATAATTGGGGTTAAAGGCCTATCTCTAAATAAAAATAAATAAATAAATAAACCTTTATTGTCAAAGTACAACATGTGTACATTGAGATTAGCTGAGCCTCCCCCCGTGCTCTCTCCCCCCAACACACAGTGACAACAAACCTTCCATCCCACCACACTATGTGAACCAACTACACCACACACCGGCCTCCCAAGTCAATTCTGCATAAGATTATGTCCCATTTAAAAGCCTAACAGCCCACGGATAAAAGCTATTTTTCAGCCTGTTGGTACGGCTGGCTATATTCCTATATCTCCTACCAGATGGTAGGAATAATAATAAATGGAATAATATAGGGAATTAAATCCTCTAAAACAGTTATTGTATTAACTGTGTGCCATCTATGTGTTTCAGAATGTCAGAAATGTGCCATTGTTAATTCTAAGGTCTTTTGGAAACCCATTGTAAAAGATAAGATCAATTGGAGCTCATTAGAATTCTAGGAATCAAAATGTGTGTGAAGGGTTATGATCAGCAAACATACCCTGGTATTATTAAAGTCTGTTCCAAATTAGGTATAGCACTTTTCTGTTTATGAAATCAAGCATATTTTCAACATGGATAAAATGAATATACAAATCTTCATCTTGCATATCAAATCTCAGGACGGCAAAGTAGAACAGGCATTTAGGGAGAGCACAACTTTTGGGTGTTCATCATAATGGGGATTGAAATTTAATATAGAGAAAGCAGTATTTTCTTCTTTGAATTCCTCACAAAACCATTACCTTCAGCAATTTCCTAGATAATTACTTACTTGTTCAAAGGTCTTAAGCCCAGCTTCTTTCCCCAATTTGTTCATGTCCATCAATATAGCATTTTTCACTACCTTGAAACAAAAGTGGAGTTTAACTGTTAACAGTTTGTCATTTAAAAAAAATAAAAAATATTAACCTAAATGTAGATAACAATGCTTTTTGAAGTGTAAGTCAAATGTAGACTGAAAATAATGACATTTGAAACAAAAAAAAACCCCAAGTAGTAAACCTGATTACTACTACTTCATGGTGTAACAATTAAGGAATTTAAACTTCCTTTTTTTATTGAAAATTTCATTAAATATACATTTAAAAACAAAAGTGGACATGATTCAACTTCCCTAGCTATAACACTACTATTAATATTATCTTATGTTGCCAAATTTTGCCAAATTTCATAATACTTCATTTTGCTCTTATTTTTGATCTCTAGGGTTAACCTGTCCATTTCAGCGCAGGATAAAATTTTATCTATTATTTCTTCTTCAGTGGGTGCTTTCTTTTCCATTTTTGGGCATATGCCAGTCTTGCTGTGATTAAGATATGTACTAATAAGTAGAGAGATGCTTTACTGAGATTATCGTTAATCCTAATAAAAAGATTTCTGGTTTTAAATCAATTTTTGTAGTAATATTTCTTCCAACCAATTTTTAATCCACTGCCAAAAAAATTTCGCTTCTGAACATTCCCACCACATATGATAATAAGTCCCTGGAAGCCTTCTGCATTTCCAGCATATTGGAAATATGCATATTTTATCTATTTTTGCTAACCTTGTAGGGGGAAGATGCCATCTATAAAACATCTTGTACAAATTCTCTTTATAGGAGGTGGCTAGCGTTAACCTCCTATTTCTATCCCATAGTAGTTGCCAATTATCTAAGTCAGTATAACCAAAATTTTTACTCCAGGTTAACAACATTGTTTCTTTTACCTGTTCTTCTAATAAATCCTGTTCTAATAAATATTGGTATATCTTTTTTTATCAATCAATCTTCTGTTTAAGGAATTTAAACTTTCAATTCAAACTTTCCATTTGAAGTGTTTGTAGGATAATTGCCAAGAAATGTCATGTATAGGCTAGGAGACGGAAAAAGGGTGGGATTTATCCAGACCCAGCCGGATGCTGGTTTGCATGGGAAGGGGTGGGGCTGAAAACACAGTATGTATAAAAGGCGCGTTGGGGCGGTTAGTTCCCAACGCTGACTTTGTAAGAACTTGGAACTTTATGAATAAAGAAATCCTGGTTGTCGACCATACCACGCTTCTTCGACTGATTGCTTCATCAAGGAGACGGTTTTGACAAGTTTCCTATTGAAACCACTGAACTATATTTTCTAAACTACAGTGAATGTCTTTATAATATGGTCATCCAAAAATCAAATAGACCATATTTTAGCTCAGTGTGACATGTAAAGCTGAATAACTAACACTGACTGACTTAAATATATATATTTAATTACAAAATTTGGCTCCAACATTTTTATCTTACAAATTAAGGAATTTTAAATTCTTTATAAAGTAAAATGTATGTCCACTTACTGAATTTTTGCAGAGTTCTTCAAATGAACCTTTCACTCCCAGGTTTTCTGCAAATGCTGGAAGTGTTTCTTCATCAGGAACTACTATACCCACCAAGTAAGACTGTTTAGGAAACAAAGAACATATTCAAATTTTAGTCACCTTAGAAAAGAAAGTATTTCTCCCCAAGATATTCTCTGAAACATACAAAATCCCTCCCTTTTTTGGGAAGAGATTTCATGTTTTGCAAAAATTTGTTTTAGCATGTCATTTATTTGATGTCCATAATTAAAAACTGAAAAGTAATCTTGTAATGGAGAAAACATTGCAAGGTAGAACTCCCAAAGGAACATGTTGTTACCCGAAGGCTATCTCCATGCACAAAGACTTGTGCTACAGAAGGACTTCTGATATAGATGTTTTCAATCTTTTCAGGTGCAATATATTCTCCTTGGGATAATTTGAAGATATTCTTTTTCCTGTCAATTATCTTCAATACATTATCCTACAAAAGAATGTAATAAAATGGGAAGTTTGATAATTCATGCAACAGAAAAATGGAATCAGTTACAGATGTTCTTACTATGCCATTTAATAGTTTTGAGGAGCTTATTTTAATAATGATGCATGATTGCTTAACACCTGAAATTCAGGTTTTGTAAGATGCAAGATTTAGAAGTTAATCACAATATCTATCCACTCATTACCTAGCTTTTAAGGCTTCCCAAAAGTATTCCCATACAATATTGGAAGCTGATGTCAGATCTAAGCTGTTTCTTTTGCTAAAGGGACCCCAGAAATTGATGTTTTGGGCACTATTTTTTTGCATAATTTTGCCTCTAAATAGTTACTACCTAATAGTTATGCACAGTGCTATTTTTGTAAGAAAAAAGATGCCGGAACTCAGACCCCGCCCCTCCACCAGGCCATTCCTTGATCGGAAACCTTTCACTCCCCTCTCGAGGCAGACTGCCATGCTAAGGTGGATGGGATAGGGGGATAGGCCCGGTCCCCCTCCACCGTTTTGAAGCCAGGGGGGAGTGACGGTGAACGGCTCCACTGCCGCTGTGCACCATGGAGGGGCTTTCTTTAAGCTTCACCCTGCAGATCACCTGCTTGGGCGTAGCCCCTGCCTCCTTGTCCTCCGCCAACTCTCCTGAGGCTTGCGCCATGACCAGGCAGCACAAGCCTTCCCCGCTGTTTCCCTCCGCCAGTCACAGACAACGGAGAACACAGAGGCTCTGCGCAGGGATGCAGAGCAGAGAACAGCACTTGCTTGCTGCCCTGCATTGCCCCACATCTCCCTTCTTCCTTCTGGAAATGGCAGGCCCGTTTCCTGCTGCTTCTTCTCCCAGTGCAGCTCCTCCCTCTTCATGAAAGCATTTCTTTGCTAACCTGCTTTCCAGCTCTGGCATGTTTCTCTTCTGCTGCAGGGACACGGAGTTTGTGAGACTAAAAAAAGTTCAATCAGACCTTCCAACTCCTTGTGATATCTTTTTTTTCCACAAGAAGTTGGAAGGTGTGACTGAACATTTTTTAGTTCCACAAATTCCGTTGAAAAAAGGTGCCTGAACGCCGTTCTGTGCATTCTATGACAAAAAAAGCCCTGATTATACAAGGCATCGCTTAACATGCAAAGGAAGCAGTAATGTTGAAGATCAATCTGTGCTTATAACATATATAGTTACAGAGAACTTCATTTCAATTTGCAGTTACTGCTTTGCCACATACAGTCTTCTGAGCCAGACTTCCAAAATCCAAGTTAAGATGCCCTTTATTTTTGTAAGAGTCAGTAATAATATTGGGCCCTGATGACCTACCATTATATTAGGGTGGGCACAATTATGTTGAGTCATGATTTAATATTTGAATTCTTCATATCAATCTTTAGTTGCCATGCAAGTCTATAAATTAACCATTATAAATAAGGTTGTGTTAAGGAGTTTGTTTTAACCCTACTGATATACTGATTACTAGGTCCTTGTCTCAACTGACAGAAAACGAAGAAAAAAGTACACCGACCAAAAATCTAATGAACTTTGGGCACTAAATAGGGTAGATATTCTTGAAATATATTCTGCCTTTATACCACTTCAAGTCTTAACAAAAATAACAATATTTAGGGATTTTTTCAATCAAGAGGCATTATGCAGATATTATGTCTTTCTAAGTTTTTCTTTGGTTGGTTAGCTGGTTGGGGATATATATGTATGTATGTACTGGTGTGGAGAAAAGATGGAAGAGATGGAAAACAGAGATTATAAGTAGAAGAATTTATGAAGCATTTCAGAGAACTATCATTATCAATAGCAAAATGTAAAAGTCAGATTTCATATTTCATTACATTAAATGTTGCTCCTACTTAAGGTCATCCATATTATGGTATACACAGGAAATATGAAGGCTAAGCCTACCTTTGGTATTATCTCATTTATCTTAAATATTCTAAGTATAATAGTAATTCTCTTTGCAAAGGAATACTTTTAAGCACCTGAAAAGAGTTTTAAATATATTTTATAATATACTTGCTACAATTATTAATGGTACAATGTAGAAACCAAAAAAATGCCATTATTAACAGCTTACCGGCATCCATTTTCCAATATCTCCAGTATGAAGCCATCCATTACTATCAATTGCTTCTGCTGTTTTCTCAGGGTCTTTCAGATAACCTTTGAATACATTTGGCCCTTTAATACACACCTATGAAATGTATACAGTGTTACTGTTCATTTGTTTTTGGTTAAAAAAAATCAGATAATGTTATATTAGAAAAATATATACGGTACGTACTTCCCCTTCATTATCTGATGCAAAATAGTTCATTTCTGGGACATCTTCAAGTTTTATGATGTTGCAGGGTAGAGGAGGTCCAACATGACCTAAAGAACACAACCCAAAACACAGAGTGTGACAATCTATGTAACTGTTTTGTTATTTATAAAACTTTT
Source organism: Vipera ursinii (assembly GCF_947247035.1). Lineage (NCBI taxonomy): Eukaryota > Metazoa > Chordata > Lepidosauria > Squamata > Viperidae > Vipera > Vipera ursinii. The sequence goes on along the minus strand of NC_139518.1, from coordinate 52,537,161 downwards.
TTAATAGGATTAAAGGAATTAAATGCTGGGAAATCCTACACACACTGAAACTAGAAGCATACTTTAATGTTATCTTCTGACTCTCATTGGAAAACCACCATAACTCATATATTTCCAAAATAATTTCCTCAATTCTAAACAGTCCTCACATGAAAATTTAAGAAATCTACCTGTTTTCCAATCTCCAGGCATTGTGACTGTGCAGCCAGCTGAGCATTCTGTTTGACCATATGCCTCTGCAATCTGATTAGGGGGAAAAAAAGCTTGATTTTGTGTTTTTAATATAGGTCATGGCAAGATAGTTTTAATATTAAATCTCTGGCAGAAATCAATTTACAATCTAGCCGTATACTGTCAAAATAAAGGCCCCCATCTTCTGGTTGTGTTAACAACCATTAACAGTGTTATCTTTGTCTGTTGCTGTGTATTTTAATTTTTCTGTCTCTGATGAGAGTTTGCTTTCAATTTATTTTAAGACTGTTCACTACCTAGAGTCATTTGCTGAGATGGCTGGCCATACAAATTGAATCAATGGAATAAATATAACAGTACCTCCATGGCAGTAAAAGCAGCAATTTTTGTGTTAAAAAAATTGTAAATCTTCATCAAACTACAACCTTTCATCACCAGGTACAAACTGCAATCCTTATATCATATCATTTTGGGGATATGGGAAAGGGGAGAACCAATCAGCTTGTGCCTACTGCCCACTTATTTTTAAAGAGAAAAGCCAAGGAATCCGTAGCCTTTCATTGCCCCCAATATTAGCTTTTAAACAATATTCACAATCCCATTGTTGCCAGAGATTTGGTTGCTAAGCCTGTTTAAAAAATGATAACTTAATGATGCAGTTGCTCATCCAAACTCAAAGTCAATCAACAATGTTATAAATTCACATATTTTTATGGTGTCAGTTCTGAGACAGATCCATTAAAACAGAAGCATATAAGCTTGAATAGTCCTGATCACCACCACCATCTGGGGTCAGCCATTGCCTTACTGCCCTGTGCACCTAGTAGCCAGAGATCAGCATTAAGAGAACTGGAAAGCCAACACATCCCTTCAGAATTCTTCACTTACATGACAGCCAAAGACTCCCCTCAAGAACATTAGAACAGATGGAGATATAGGAGCAGCACCAGTTACTATTAGTTTCAGCTTTCCACCTGTGAATTGCTGTCAAGCAATAAAAACGAACAAGGATGTTAATCATCTTCAAAAGAAATAACAGCATAGGTTCTATATAGCCTGACTTGTATTTATTAACCTTGACAAAAGTAGATTAGATAATGCCCCACCTGTTCCCAGTGCACACTTTGCTTCTTTCTTCTCCATCCTGGTCAGTTTTATTTTAGCTGAATTTTAAATGTAAATTTTAAATTTAATATCCCTATTTATTGCTTTAATGTTTTATATTGCATTTTAGTTGAATGATTGTAAGTTGCCTAGAGTTGTCACTGCCGAGATGGACTTCTTATAATAAAAAATAATTAAATAAAAGGTAAAGAGGAACATATACCTGAACTTTACCGAATGCTAGTTTGTCCCATACGCTATTGTTTCGAACAATGCCCTGCTTCAATTCAGCAAGTTTTCTGTTTACAGCAAAGTTTAGCAATAGTCGCTTAAATCTTGTTTGAGTACCAGCTTGAATCTGTAAAAGATTAGTTCACATAATGAGAAAGCCTACTTGATTTTCACAAAAATAAATCTTGTTCTTAGTTTATGGTATGCATTGATACAAGTGCTTCCCAACAACCAATTATTTTTCTAATCCGAATGGAATGTTGATATATCTGACTGACACAATCCAGAGAATTGGATTTCAGCCATTTTTAATGTGAATTTGTCATTCATTTAAATCTTTCTTGCTGTATCAAGTAGTTAGAGAAAACATGAATCTGACTATAATACATCCAGTATTATTTGAATAATGTGCTTTGTTTGGTTTACTGTATTTACAAATCCAACCACTATAGTTTGCAAATAAATATTATATATTATTTAAGGCAAACTAGTTGTGATTTATTTAACAAATCATAAATAAAATATAGCTTAATTTGTAGTATGAACTCAGCCACAATTAAGCAAAGAATCTTCTCATTCTCCCTTTCCCGCACCATTTCTCCAAGAACCCCTTAATTGGTGCTGTCTGAGTTTGGTTGTTTGCTTGCAGGAGTTTCATTTCCTAAGCAACATCATCAATGCTAGTGTGGACTTTGCTCCTTGTTTGTATAAAGCACGGGTTGGGAACCTATGGCTCTGGAGCTGCATGTGGCTCTTTCAGCCTTCTCCTGCGGCTCCCAGTTTGCAGAGAGTGAGTGAGAGTGAGAGAGAGGGGCACTTGCGCTTCCCTTCTCTCTCTCTCTCTCTCTCTCTCTCTCTCTTTCTGTGTGTGTGTGTGTGTGTGTGTGTGTGTTTGTGTGTGTGTTTGCATGTGTGTTTGCATGTGTGTGTAACTCATGCTGTCCTCTGAGAAGCTGACAGGCTTATTGGATGGAGCTCCTGCCTTTGTTGTGTCTCCGCAGGAAGCAGCTGGAGAGCCATCCCAATAAGAATGTCTGTCAGCTTGTCCGAGAACAGCGTGAAGCCAGCTTGCCAGGTGAGCAGAAGATCAGAGAGGGAGAGGGGGAGGGGAGAGGGGGAGGAAGAGAAAGAGAGGGAGGGAGAGGGAGGGAGAGAGAGAAGGGAAGCGCAAGTGCCTCTCTCTCTCTCTCTCTCTCTCTTTCTGTCACTCTCTCACTCTCACTCTCACACAGCACACAAACGCGCTGAGTGGGGGAAGAGGACTGGCAGACCAAGGGCAGAAAGAGAGAGGGAGGGAGGGAGGGAGGGAGGGAGAAAGGGAGAGAGAGGGAGGGAGGGAGAGAAAAAATATATATGAATATATGTGGTTGTCCTTACTGGACTTTTAGTAAAGAACGTTTAATGAAATATTTTGATTTTTTTTTAATTAAGAGGTGAGGTATGGGGATAATTATTCTGTATTTAAAGATGGTAGATAAACTACTAAAATTGTTTTTACCTGTTGGGATAAAGGAGAAAGGTTTCCCCCCCCCCCTCTTTCTCCTGTCCTTTTCTTCCTCCCCTCCCCTCCGCATTTTTTTTCTTTTCTATTTTTCTGTTTATTTGGGAAGTTTGCACCAGCTTTTTATTTCATAAATACAAGGAGGACTCAAATAGACATTTGAGGATTTTATTTGGAAGTAATCTTCGACCCAGCATCTTTTTTTTTTAGTTCAAAATGCTTTTGTTGCATGCAGAAATAAAAATTTGTTTTCTTTTTAGCGGTTCATTGATTTTATAAATGCAGCACACTATAGTTTTTTTATACATAGCATAAAGGTAAAAAAAACAATATATGCAGTGTTATCTTCATTTTAGATGTCAAAAGGGTTTTGCAGCTCCCAGTGTTTTCTTTTCAATGGGAAATGGGTCCAAGTGGCTTTTTGAGTATTTTAGGTTGCCTACCCCTGTATAAAGTCACTTGCAAACCAGTGTTGGTGGAAGTGTGATTTTCTCATTGACAGTTCCTTGCTTAGGGCATTGTTTTCTGCTTGTTTGTTTGTCTGGTGTTTATCCCTGTTTATCTGAATATTGATTGCTGAAGAGGATGTGTTCTGTCTTTTTTGCTTCCTTCTTAGCTTTTTTATTGTATCTTTTCAATGCTGTGTTTGATTTATCACTATGTGTCTATTGAATGATTTGTCTGAATGCAAACTTCCATGCATTCCCTAATATTTTTGAATTTAGTTAGTCTAGCTCAGGTATGTCAAACTGCTGGCCCACAGGCCAGATGCGTCATGCTGAAACTGCACCCACCCCATTGCTGTCAATGGGGAAAAAGTCACAATACGTTCACATGATGTCACATGACATCATAAGTTTGACATACCTGGTCTAGCTTAGTCTAGGATGCTCACAGATTCCCAATTGAAATTAAGGCTGAGTCTGTCCATATATTATGAGATGAAGGAGTTTTCATTGTGTCTTCTGACTGCTAGTTGATGTTTCATGGATATTCTCTAATTGGTTTTTTATTATGATGAATATGGTTTTTATATATCAGAGTAATATTTTTGAATGTATGCATAAGAGTATTATAGTTTCTAGATTTTATATTACAGAGATTGGTGATCCCATGGATATTCCTCTGATTTGTTAGTGTATTTGTCCATCAAACTGAAAGTACTGTAGGTACAAAGGCAGAGGTTGATGAACACATTATTTCCAGCAACCAAGCCCCAGATAAGCAGGGATTAACATCAGGCAATCAATCAATCAAAAAGCAATATCCTGACCAAAGAACCAGCAAGGAGAAAATCAGCCCCTCCAATATCGGCAGGACAAGCTCCTGTATGTAAGTATGTAAACCTCACACTCACTACCACTGATGATGTTATCTAGTCCAGTAATAAACTGTCTGTAAGCAAACAACCCAGATTAGAGAGTATCAAGGACTCCACAGCTCATTCCTGAGCTACATATATTCTCTTATAACTCCTTAATTCTCTGGAGCAGATTTATAGAAGTAAGAACAGGAAAAAAAACATTTTGCTAGTGACTGATTTTCTGTCACTACATGGATGTCATGTCATATAAATCTAACCATTTTTGTTAAGGAAAGACAGAACATTGTTTTACCTTGTCATACATCCTATTGAGCACCCGGGGCACTACTGGAAATATTGTTGGCTTTAATGCTTTCATGTCGTCTACAAGAAGTTTAATATCACCTTGGAAGAATCCCACTCTTCCTCCAGTGCTGTATGCTATAGTCTAGAAGGCAATGAGATAATTGAGTTCAGCCTTCTGCAAATCTATGCATTCCCATTTGGCAAGAGTTAGCTGATATCCAGAAATCATGATTAGAGAGAAAAGGAGACTACTGATTATAATAACAATGAAGAGTAGTAGTAGGAAACCTCTTTCGGATGACACAGATTAAAGCTGTGACTCTAACAGTTCAATCATTCCTATACATTTGGGAAGAACTAACTTTGCCCTTCTTGTAACCAAGGGGCCTAATCTACCTAAGACCTTCATGTGTTTGCTATTAAGGGCAAATCATACATTGAAATGACACATATTGCCTAAATTAACCCTCATAAGAGTTTTTGAAAATCAAGAAAAGGCATGATATACAGTGGTTCTGCAAGGAACGGTCCAAAAATTCAATGGAGTAAATATGACAGCCATAACAATGCCATTGAAATTCTGCAATTTATGTGTGCTAGATATAGAATGCACATACTGAAGGGGAAAAAATGCACAGCTTTGATCAGTGTTACAGCCACCCTCTTTTATACATATTTGATGCATGAAAAAAACACAATGTAGAAAATGTAATTTAGAAAGGCATTTACCTGCACTACTCTCTCAAACATATGAGCTAGAGGAAGGTATGATATGCATATATTTGATGTCTCAAAATCAATAGTTTTCTGGAGGGGAAAAAGAAGCATCAATATAGTTGGGATCACAATGCTGGCAATTTCAGTTGTTCTAAAATGACAACAAAAATTGTCCTGAAATTCGCAAACTAACAGCAGTTAAAAACATGTTACAACTTACTTCTAGGGTCTTCAGAAAGGCAGCAGCATTTGCAACAATATTTCCATGTGTTAGCACAGCTCCTTTAGGGTTACCTAAAAAGATATTTGGGACAAATATATTCTTGGCTCGCAGAAACTAGATTAATCCAGATTTAATTTAGACTAAAACCATATCAGTTGTTCTTTCTGAAATGGTGCCAAATTTTATTCTGAAGCATCCACTATTAAGCCGAAATACTTCTCTCCATGATTAACTACTATTAGCATTAATTATATTAATAAGTGGGGTGCCCATCATCCTTATCCCACTATTTCTTGAAATTTTAAAGTATTGCAAAAGAATAGCAGCTGCCTAGGGTAGATTGATGAGAAATAGGTTAAATATCTGTAATCTGCATTAGAGTACATTTGGGATCAAGATCATATTGTCTTTTGTCCAACAGGTTTAACATAGTTTTAAAAATTGTGACTGCAGCTAAATTAATCAGGCCTTTTTAATTATATAATATATTGCATGATTGTAATAGTAAAGTCACAGTAAAATGACTTTTTAAAAATGCAAAATGTGCTAGCTCTCATGTTTTCATTAAGCTATATTGAATACCTTTTGTAAAAAATAGAAATATAGTTAGAAAAATAAAATTATTAGCAGCTCCTGCTATTAGTAACAATAATATAGGAAACTCAGAACTCAATTTTGGCACCTTCTAAACAGCTTCAAGTTCCTCTTTACTGAAATATGCATTCACTTCACTCTCATTCTTGTCACAAGCACTGTACCCTTTAAGTCATTTATGACAATATTTTAAAGCAAATTCCTGATCAATAACTTTCACAAGATTCAGTAGCTCTTCTTTATTAGGTGATAATTCATCTTACTCAGATTTCTAATTTCTTTTTTCATACTTTTGAAAGGATTAATTTTTAGCTTAGACTATGACAAATTGCTCTTCAAAAGATCAAAATCTGAAGAACAATCAAACCATCAAGCAAGTATATAATACCTTTCAAAGGTATATAATGTGATAGCCTTTCACAAAAACTTCTAGACAAATAGCTATTTAAATAAATCAGATATTAAGTTGATCTAAGCTGAAATGACAAAACAACAGATTAAGGGTATGCACATTAGTCCTGTTAAGAAACCTTTAAAAGAGCTGCATCTTTTCTGAATTCCAGTAATTAACATACAATCATAGTGAAAGACTTGGTTTAAGACATCTGACTGTGGCTATGTGCAGAGACAGAATTCATTTTTGCTCTTTGAATCTTGATCTCAGCACAGCCATAAAGGTTATATTGGAAACATTTTTGTTCAATCAGTAGCTATTATGTATAGGTCAAACATTCTTTAAATAAATAAGACACATGGCCTAACATTCTCTCAAATTACCCACCTGTTGTGCCACTTGTGAAACAAACAACACAAATATCATCTGGTTTGGGAGGCTGAAATGAGATAACATTTTAATCCAAAGGGGCATTTAATCTTACACTTGGTCATAAATAGGCAAAATTTGATAAGCAAAGTGAAAAATTAGTACTTACAACTGGTTTGCTAAAATTGCCTCTTCCTAGTGCCTGAATGGGGAAGGAGGAAAAATTGTACCTGAAGCAACTTCAGAAAGATATTTTCAATGATATATTCCTAAGTAAATAAAAGTCCAAACTTGGGATAGCTTGTTAAATCTAAACGTAGGGAGATTCAGGACCAATAAAAGTATAGGCCTTAACAACCATTCATTTAGTAACTGTTCAAAGCTACAACAGCTGTGAAAAAGTAACTTATGACCAATTTTCATACTTGTGACTGTTGCGGTATCCCTGCAATCACACGATCAAACTTAGCTGCTTGGCAATGTATTATTCCTGGGGTTATCATTTGCAATCTTCCTAGGAAGCTTTTGACAAGCAAAGTCAATGGGGGAAGCCAGATTCGCTTAATGACTGCATTTAACAACTGCAATGATTTTCTTAATAATGACAAAAAATGTGAAAAAATGAATCATAGCTATTAAGAATCAATACAAAATAAGGTACTGTTTTATTTGGTATTGCAAGACAAAAAAGAGAGGAATGACTGCATGATATTAATGATTAGATTAAAAGACAAGATTGTAAAGTCACCCCAATCTGCCTGATAATTAATATTTATAAAATGAATATAAGACTAGGGTAAGGGTCCAGCATTATGTCCAATGAAGTCAGAACTGTATGGGCCAAATACTACACTATTTGGTTAAAAAAACCTAAAAAGAATTCATGCAGCATGTTTTTGATTTTTAGAAAACTAGAAAAAAATACATGTAATATGTTTTTATATCCTCTTGCACAAATAGTTCGACTTCATTAGAATCTATTAGTAGTTTTTGAATACAACACATTTAGTATTACTTGTTCTAAGACTCAAAGTGAAATTACAAAGGGGGGACTGTGAACATATTTATTCTTCTAGACTTAAGGTTAATTCTCAGCAACAGTTTCTTAGAAAAGTCCTCCAATACCTCAACTGCCTGAAAAGAAAGTATTTCAATTCCCAATGCAGCTCCTTTTTCTTTTAGTCTGTCATCAAAAGGATCCATCAGAATAACTGTCTTTAGTACTGGCATTTTTCCTTGCTTGCAATTCTCCAGTATTGTCTCTGCTTTCTCAGGTTTATCACAAATCACCGTTGAGATGTCAGCTGAAAGAATACAGTTAGAATGTTACATTTAATTTGAAGGTGGGAGATGAAGAAATACATTACACAAGGAGAGATTTTGCTTACTAGAATGCTTCGCCTTGATGTTTTTGTCAACAGTATCTTATTAGGTAATATAACTATTTTCTCTGTTACAGTTTCAATAACTCATTTGGATAGACTTTGTTTTGTAGCTTCTGCTCTCAGGATTTGGCAGCCCATTTTGGATAGTATAAAGGGACATCAAAAAGGACACTCAAGGCTACATGACTTGATTTGCCTAGTTCTTAACTTTGGATTTGACTAGTCCTAATCTATATTCATTCCATCATTCCTCCCAAATATAGAGAACAAAACATGCGTTCAAGTGCCCCAAAATATTGTTTTAAGAGCACTGTGCTAGTAGCAGTGACAAATCTTTCTCAAAAAAACCATTATCAAGATTCCCTCCTAGATTGGTCTAATATAGGAAAATAGCGAGGGAGAGAGAGAAACAGAGAAAGATCATCCAGTATTATCTCCAAATATTAACTATTCCTGCTATATAGCTTTATGAAAGGACCATCAGGCTACCATTGTGTGATGTTCTGAAGCTTGTACCAAGTAATTAGGTAGAGGCCACTTGTCAAGACTAGCAAAGGAAGCCCATTATCAATATATTTATCCCAAGAGAACCTTTTCTCTATAATTAACCATAACAAGCTTTATTGCTAAGTTGTGATTCAACCACTTTTTTCACAAGCATTGTTGGCCATCTAATTACTGAAATTAAAGAGCCAATTAGTTTTACTTTACTTTCTGCTATTGTGATGCTGAATTTACTAAGCTCAATGAAGTTCTATAATCTAATATTTTTGCTGTTATTCCACAGATTTGGTTACTAAAAGCCTTATTTCTAACATGCTGAGCAGGACTGATATTAAAAGATATCATTGCCCAAGTAATAAATAAACCAATGAATCTGGAGTAGTTTTCCAGAGCATGATTTACTTATGCAAAAAAGTTAAATTGTGGGGAGTACTGGTTAAGGCAGGGCTTTTCAACCTTTTCACCCATTGTACCACTTTTAGGATATGGCAACATCTGAGTACCACCAGTCACCTAGTAAGATGTCAACTTGATGACCAAAAAAAAAAAAAGGAAAAAGGTGATGAAGTACAAGTAGTCCTCGACTTACAACAGTTCACTTAATGACTGTTCAAAGTTACAATGGCACTGAAAAAAGTGCCCCCCAAGCCACAGCCGAGCAAGACACCTGCCTGCCTGCCCAGCAGCGTTCTTCCTCCTGTCCGAGGTTTTCATTGTTGTGAGCATTTCTGTTGAGGATTGGCAGCGGGGATGGGGTGGGGTGGGTGTTTGGTTTTTATTCCACCCCCTCTGCTGGGTGGTTGCAGCAGGTTTTGGTCACTTCACATGACCCTGGGAGACTGTTACCATCATAAATATGAATCAGTTGCCAAGCATCTGAATGTAAATCACAAGACCCTGGAGATGCTGCAACATTCCAGCTGATCGGTGCTTCTTCTGGGTTCAGAAGGGCCAGGATCAGTGTTGAGCTCCAGCTGGAGCCTGGTGCTGATCCTGGTGCTTCCACTGAGCCTGACAGCCCCAAAGAAGTGCCAATCCTGGCGCTTCCGCTGAGCCCTGACAACCCTGCAGCTCCAGCCATCTCTCGCTCAGGCTTGTGCGGTGCTGCCACCGGTTCAGCTCATTCCCCTCCCCTGCTACCACTTTTCTAGGATGGTCGCGTACCACCTGCCAGGTGCCAATGTACCACAGGTGGTACCCGTACCACTGGTTGAAAAGCCCTGGGTTAAGGCATAGAATCCTGGAAACCAAGATTGCCATCCATTGTCAGCTATGGAAGTTCATTAGGTGACTCTAAACCAGTGTCTCCCAGCTCTACATACTTTACAGTATTGTTGTGGGAAGAAAGGAAGATGGCAGCACATAGACACCACTTTAAACTCTTGTAGAGGGGCCTGGTATAAATTTAATAAATGAATATATAGATAGTTGGAATTAAAAACACTTGGAGAAACTCGATGAATTGTAAGATCAGCAATCAAATGTTTCCATTTCTCCATTTTCTCCATGAATGAATGAATCCCCATTCAAAGAGGAAAAGTCTTACCTTTATTGACAATGTACGCAATTGCTTCTGAACCCAAAGTATCATAAAGGGGAACTACTATCATTGAGTAAGTGTAGCAGGCAAGCTCTGAGATGATCCACTATGTAGGAATACAGAAAAAAACCCATATCATTCTACATGCAGGCTGATCATTCTCCTGTCAGAGTACTAAGTAACATTTTCATTATGGTTTTTATACTTGAACTAACTGCTAATCATTAAAGTATCCAATAGCTTCAGCACTGTAATCAGAACATAATATATCTTGTGTACAACACATATTAATTCTATCAAATTAAGTAGCCCAGAATTCCAATGCCACTTGGCTTATTTTATCCAACACTAAAAAATAGCAATTCAAACATAGTAGGGAAAGAAAATCCTATATATTAGTTATCATTTAATGTGTGGTTGACCCAGGGGAGTGAGGGAAAGACATGCTGCTGCCTAGAAAATAACAGTGGCAGGAGTCACCAGTGGCTTAATGATTAGAAAAAGAAACTTAAGAAGGACCTGCAATAATGGATCAAGCAGTTAAAATTGATAGCAGGAAGACTGTACTTTTTGTCTTGCCAATATTCTCTTAATGTAGCCTTACAATATAGTAGAATTAGTACATCTAGTTGTGTTTTCTATCCAGTTTACTTAGCCCCTCCCCCTCTGTATATTGTACAGGTAGTCCTCAACTTACAAACATTTGTTTAGCAACAGTTCAAAGTTATGACAACCTGAGAAAAAGTAATTTATCACCTATCCTCAATATTACAACTATTGTGCTACCCATTGTGAGTGCTTGGCAATTGGCTAACATTTATGATGGTTACAGTATTGTGCAGTCATATGATTGTAATTTGTGACCTTCCTAGATGTCTTCCAATAAGCAAAGTAAATTAAGGAAGCCACATTCACTTACTGACTGCATGATCCACTTAATGACCATGGTAAAATGGTCGTAAAATTGGACCCAGTCATGCTGTTAAATAATTTTGTAGCGCTTTTTTCTGCTAAATGACCACATCACTTACCAACTGAAATTTCAGTCCCAATTGTAGCTATTAAATTGAGGACTACCTGTAATTAAATTAATCAGTTTAGATAACTGTTTATTATAGTTCAATAAGGTACCTCTGGCCTATTCTGAGCAAAGATGCCAATGAATTGATTCGATGAAGGTTTGCATCCTTTGTACAAAAGGCCTGATCCCAAATATTCAGCTCTATCCAGGACCTATAGACAGAAGTGAAAATTTATTGTTCTTCATATTTGCAAAATGTTTGGATTCTTCATGCACATTTCCCTAGAACCAACCTGTTGATAAGAAATCCACTGGTACGGTTGCTTTGGTTTTCGATATCCTAAACAAGGACCATTTTCTGCAAAAAGAAAAATGTGTGCTTAGGGGAATTCTGAAAATTATTGAATGTCAGTGTGCTTAATTTAATGGAATTTTCAATAAAATTTCATACATAGTAGCTGCTAAACAATGGTTTTAAAGTGCAAGTTTTAAATGTACAGGAATGTATTTCCATTCAAGGAATTCTATTTTACCCTGTTTGAATGTTGATTAGACACTTTTTAAAAAAATATAAAGACATTTCAAGAACCATTACTTATAGAAATATTTCAATAGCTTTTCTGTAGTATTGTTCAGTGTCACAGTTAATTGAGAGAGAATAAACAGTATGGAAGTAACTGAAGCTTTGTATTTTGATTTATTTAAGTACAGAAGTGCAACACTGAGTATTCATTGGCCAGTGAAATGATGCCAAAGAAATAAATTAACTGTGATGAGCTATTCTCATTAGACTTTCATGGCTTAAGCCATTTGGGTGACTTTGGGCCAATCACTGATTCTCAGCCCATCTCACCTCACAGGGTTGTTGTGGGGAAAACTTGATGAGTAAGATGTGCTGGATGTTTGTTACCTTGAATTATTTGTAAAAATAATAAAAGTGGAATAAATAAAGGAGACATGGAACAGGAAAGATGCTACATATGTTTGTTCTGCTCATTACCTACCATAAGTCAAAAAAGCATCTTGAGCTATGTGCATGGACAGTTAAAATCAGGGAAATATTTAATTAATTAATCCTCCTTCAGATCTGTGTTGTGTTTCAGATTCAAAGGCAAAAAAAGATGCTTTGGAGTATGGAGAGCATACTATACTCATATAGTACTCATCTGCAACTTCTTAGATGTGTTGCATCTTTCTCTGGGATAATATGCATTTGATCTAGGAAGTTGCAAATGGGGCATTATATTATATATCAGTCCACACACTTGAAAGCCATTCTCTCTCTTTTTTTTGCCTCTGAATTCAAAGTATTTCACAATCCTAGTTGGGGTATTTCTCCTACAATGGGATTCATAATGTCTTTTAGCAGGATTAATCATGGACTTGCTATATAATTTGATTTGTCTAAGTAATGAAATAGTAAGGAAGCATTTCATTTTACTATTTAGGGCTAAATGCCACAAAATGAAGAAGTGCTATAGCACTTATTTCAACTGTGGTAGGATGCAAGGCCAACCATTCAAATTAATATCAGGGTAAAGAAAAAGGTAAAGGTTCCCCCGCACATGCGTGCTAGTCATTTCCAACTCTAGGGGCCAGTGCTCATCTCCGTTTCAAAGCCAAAGAGCCAGCGCTTGTCCGAGGATGTCTCTGTGGTCATGTGGCCAGCATGACTAGATGCCAAAGGCGCACGGAACGCTGTTACCTTCCCATCATAGTGGTCCCTATTTTTCTACTTGCATTTTTACGTGCTTTCAAACTGCTAGGTAGGCAGAAGCTGGGACGAGTAACAGGCGCTCACTCTGTTACGCGGCACTTGGGATTCGACCCGCCAAACTGCCGACCTTCTGATCGACAACCTCAGTGTCCTAACCCACTGAGCCACCGCGTCCCTGTAATATCAGGATAGAAAGCATCTAAACAACAATGATCACTTGATTTGAATGTACTAATGTTCTCTGGACTAATTCCCCACTCACCTGATGCAGCGCGTCCTCTTCTGAATCCTTCATATAAGGTCTTTGCATCCTCAAAGTAATAAGACACAAGCTGTCCTTCAGGAACAAGTGCAGATCTTCTACCTCCTCCCTACATCAAGGAATCATTACCATTAATGTGTAGCTCCATAGAGAATGCATTTCACAACCCCATAACCAATCTGAGTCCATGTTTTTCTGATTTAGTTGACAATTTTCTCTTACCAAATGTTATGATAATATAAGCTATTCCAATTTGTAAAAATATAGCCAGTGCCAGACTAAATCCCTGCTGTGATTACCTCCTTGGAAAAAGCCTAAGGGTTTTAATGGAAAGACCATATTTGGGCTGGGGAGGAAGAAAAAAAATCACTTATAAAAAGAGTCAGCATTTCTTTTACCTCAGTGCCGATAGATTGTTTGCTGAGGTCAACAGGTATTGAAATTGGTTTGGGCTTTGTTATCAACCATAGAAAAATTGTTGTTCCAAAAGTAATAAGACCAATCAAAGCAGGAGTTGGGAGCGGCGAAAACAACAGCTGAAGTAGCCAAATCATTCTGATGAATTATTTCTGCCAGACTGCTGAATCCTACAACATCAGAAAATATATGCCTTATTTCTGAGTTTGAACCTAAACAAAAATAACTAGTACATCATCAACACCAACATATCAGGATCACAGAAAATATTCAATATGCATCATGCTACTGAGACCAAAATGGAGGTAATAGATAATCATTTAAATTGATCCCTGTGCATTTTCAATTAACTATTTGTTAACATGCCTAAAGCTATTATGTAGCTGATTGGTAGATGTTATTTTTACCTACTTTTGCCTACCTATATCCCATTAAAATAAAATAAACATTTAAGAGAATAATTAAGAATCAGACTGTACTGTTAAGGCAGGTCAAACATGAAACTATGGTTCTTCAGGACCTGATACTTACTGTAAGCTCTTGATTCTATTTCACAAATACACATATAACTATTTGCTAAGCTAAATTAAAGTGAATAAGAAAATATAGCTATTTACAACAACAACAACAACAACAACAACAACAACAATAATAATAATAATAATAATAATAATAATAATAATAATAATAATGAGGAGGAGGAGGAGGAAGAGGAGGAAGAGGAGAAGAAAGAAAGAAAGAAAAAGTCTGGATAGTGGATGTGGCAGTGCCTGGAGACAGCAGAATAGAAGAGAAAGAACTGGAGAAGAAAACAAAATATAAAGAACTACAAATTGAAATAGAACAACTGTGGCAAAGGCAAACAAGGGTAGTACTAATAGTAATAGGTGTCTTGGGTGCAATTCCAAAACAACTGGAGCACCACTTGGACACCATTGGCATTGACCAATTCACCATCAGTCAATTGCAAAAGGCAGCCTTACTAGGAACAGTTTCAATCTTGCGACAATATCTGTAATATGATTAATCCACATCTGCCTATCCCAGGTCCTTCATAAAGACTCGATAGACAAAAATGCCAAATCCAGTCTGAACATCTGGGTGACTGTGCGAATAATAATAATAATAATAATAATAATAATAATAATAATAATAATAATAATAATAGTTGGAATGACCTTGGAGGTCTTCTGGAGGTCCAACTTCCTGGTCAGGCAGGAAACTCTATACCAGGGGTGTCAAACTGCTGGCCCGTGGGCCGGATGTGTCATCTGGAAGCCACACCCACCCCATTGCCAACAATGGAAAAACTGTCCTGATACGTTGCACATCACGTGATGTCACGAGTTTGACATGTCTCCCTTATACCATTTCAAACAAATGGTTATCCAGTCTCTTCTTAAAAACTTCCAGTGTTGGAGCTTTCACAACTTGTGGAGGCAGGTTGTTCCACTCATTAACTGTTCTAACTTCAGGAAATTTCTCCTTAGTTCTAGGCTGCTTCTATCCTTGATTAGTTTCCATCCATTGCTTCTTGCCCTGCCTTGTCCTGCCTGTGTTTTTGAGAATAGCTTGACTTCTTTGTGGCAACCTGAGATATTTTAGCACTGCTATCATGTCACCCCTAGTCCTTCTCTTCATTAATCTAGACATACCCAATTCAACTAGACATACCCAATATGAAAGATAATAAATTAAGCTAGTGCTTAAAACTTTCCATATAGTTTCTTCTGCAAGACATCCCTTCAAAAAGTTATCCAGTTTCCATTCTCACATTTTCAGTCATGCCAAGCAAAGTAAATTTGTATGTTATGGATTTCAAAAGATTCATTTTTAAAGTCCACAAAAGCTTTTCAGGGAGAATTTCAAAAATTCATGTCTCAAAAGAAATGAATAGCATTTATATTTGTGATTCCAAATCTTCCATTTTTACTGCTCAAACACAAAATAATTTGCAAAAAAAATATTACAGGGATGCAAAAGACATTTCAGAAATAAATACATTGCAAATACTTACCTTTTAACCTCTACATGAAAAATGTATTTTTTTTTAAAAAAAGTTTTTACTAATTTTTTTTCCATACATACAATAATAATTTTTCAACCAACGTGCTGCCTGAGTTTACATTCACTAATACATATTTAATTCCTAATCCTTTATTTTTTCCTCTAGCCATTGATAAAGTAAGTCCCAAGTTTGGTAATATTCTGTTTCTTCTTTTTTTTTCAGTCTCATAGTCAATCTGTCCATCTCTGCACATTCTAGTATTTTTTTGATTATTTCTTCATCTGATGGTATTCCTTCATTTTTTCAATATTGCGCAAATAAAATACTTGCCGCTGTTGTGACATGCAAAATCAAATTTATTTATTTATTTATTTATGGGACTTATATGCCGCCCTATTTCCCGAAGGACTCAGGGCGGCTCACAACAATAAAACAGCTATAAAAAACAGTAATGCAAATATTAAAAAAGAATTAAATCACAAAGCCCCATAATTAATTACTAAAACCAATAAAATTAAAACAATATTAAAAAAACCCCATCCTCAGTCCAGGTCAGCCAGTTGGAAAAGATACGTCTTTAGGTCACGACAAAAGGACCGGAGATCTGGGGCCATCTGAAGTTCTCGGCGGAGCTGATTCCAAAGGGCAGGTGCCCCAACAGAGAAGACCCTCCCCCTGGGGGTCACCAGCTGACACTGTCTAGCCAACGGCACCCTGAAGAGACCCTCTCTGTGTGAGCACACTGGGCGGAGAGAAGTCGTTCCTGGCAGCAGACGGTCCTGTAAGTATCCCAGACCTAAGCCATGTAGGGCTTTCTGGGTAAGAACCAGCACCTTGAACCTCACCTGGAGGACAAGCGGCAACCAATGCAGCTCACGCAGGAGGGGTGTAATATGGGAGTATCGGGATGCTCCCATCACAACCCGCGCAGCTGCATTCTGCACCAGCTGAAGCCTCCTGGTGGTCTTCAAGGGCAGCCCCATGTAGAGAGCGTTACAGTAATCTATACAGGAGGTAACGAGTGCATGAGTGACTGTGCGTAAGGCATCTCGGTCCAGATAGGGGCGCAACTGGCGCACCAGGCGAACCTGGGCAAATGCCCCCCTGGCCACGGCTCCTAAATGATAATCTAAGTCGACTCGTGCATCCAGGAGGACGCCTAAGTTGCGTGCCCTATCAACGGGAGGCAACACCTCTCCCCCCATAACCAAAGATGGTAAATCTTGGACAACACGAGATGCCAACACATAGAGCCACTTGGTCTTGGCTGGGTTGAGCTGGAGCCTGTTCTTCCCCATCCAGATTTGTACCACTTCCAGGCAATGGGACATCACGTTGAGGGCATCACTGGGTTGGTTCAGAGTGGAGA
Source organism: Vipera ursinii (assembly GCF_947247035.1). Lineage (NCBI taxonomy): Eukaryota > Metazoa > Chordata > Lepidosauria > Squamata > Viperidae > Vipera > Vipera ursinii. Next base: position 52,520,004 of record NC_139518.1, on the reverse strand, counting down.
TGAAAAGCTGGGTATCATCAACATATTGATGATACCTCACTCCAAAACCGCGTATGATCTCACCCAGTGGCTTCATATAGATGTTGAACAGGAGGGGAGAGAGGACTGACCCCTGAGGCACCCCACAATCAAGGGGCTTCGGGGTTGACCTCTGTCCTCCTGCCAACACCATCTGCAAATGGCCCAAGAAGTAGAAGGAGAACCACCGTAAAACAGTGCCTCCCACTCCCAACCCCCGAAGACGTCGCAGCAAGATACCATGGTCAATGGTATCAAAAGCTGCTGAGAGGTCCAATAGGACCAGGACAGAGGAATAACCCCTATCCCGAGCCCGCCAGAGATCATCCACCAGCGTGACCAATGCCGTCTCCGTGCTGTACCCGGGCCTGAAACCCGATTGGTACGGATCCAGATAGACTTTGTTAGTCTCTTCTGGCATTATACCTAGTAGAAAAAGTTCAGGTTTAAAATCTACATATTCTAAAATCTACATATTCTCCCAACATCTTTTCTAGCCAAGTATGTATCTTTTTCCAATAATTCTTTACTTTATCAAATGTCCACCAAATGTGATAATATGTGCCTGACTTATGTATTCTAGAACAAGTGTGAGATGTTAAAAATAAAGGTGTTCATACTTCATCATTGCTTACTTTAAAACAACTAAAATACATGTTGTAAGCTAGAAACTGGCTTTCATTCTTGCAGGCAGCCGATTTTCCGTTTCTTGCAGGCAGCTGTTTTTAGTTATGCCTCAGAATATACTTAGTACCGATTTGGAGGCCTGTTTACATGTGGAGTAAACATATTTCAGGCATTTTTTCAAACTAGCTCATTTTAAGCTAACATTCCACTAAGAAGTTTAGGACTAAGTCCACTTATCCATTTAACTGAGGAATTTTCATTGGCTAGGTTTTACAGTACTTCATGTCTTTTAATTCCGAAAGTGTAGAGAGATGGTACAGGTACTTTTATTAAGACTTACAGAAATTAAATTTTAGTAGTCTTGTTACTACCTCAACTGTATTGGCCAAAGTTCAGTCAGGATTTTTTTCAGATTCATTTGTTTGCAGGCTTAGAATCTGCAGTACCTACTGTACATGTGTGTGTTTGAAATCATGAATAGTAAAGTCAAAGAAGTCAAAAGAAATAAATATAGATATTATAGTGAAAATCGGCTTTAACAATGGTTGTTCAAAAATTAGTTTGGGATTACCCAAACATCCTTACATCCTGATTATGACATTTAGCAATAAAAAAGTCCTTTGTTCTAGTTCATGACACAGGAAATGGTGCCAAATTGCTTGATGGATTGTAACTCAGCTATTTCATACTCAAATGTGTCATTTCTGTGTTTCATTTTCCCCTGACCTACGTTCTGCTTTATCCTTAAGTAGATGACTGTATGCAAATACAGACCTATGCTCAGAATTGCAATGCCCAAATCCTTAAGTTTTTAGAATTCTGATTCAGAACAATTTTGCTTTATTAGTAAAAGTGGGTAATTCACAATGCAAAATTGGGGATAAATGTTTTTCATGGATAAAATCCCCCTTCCAATTTCTAAAGTGAAACAATTTTATTATGAATAAATGTGAACAATGAACTTGACAGCCAAATAACTAGCATATCAACATAGCTCAATCCTTGGAAATAACTGGCAATAAATGTACGGAACTGGCATTACCCAAACTGAAAACTCAATCAAAATAGAACCAACTGGCTCTTTCAAGGCATCGAGCTAGAAACTGGGAGATCTAGAGCCACTTTAGGCACAAAGCCAATTGGGTGATTTTGGACCAGTCACTTTCGCTCTGTCATTAGAAGGAGGCAATGGCAAACCATGTCTTGAAAAACCTTGCCAAGAAAACTGCAGGGATTTTTTTTTCCATGCAGTGTCAACAATCCGATTGAATGAAAGAAAAAAAAAAGAATCAAATATTTTCCAGGAGAGCAACAAGTGTTAGATCACATCCTAGCAGTAAAGCTTGTTAAAATTAATTATACAAGAAGATTTCCCTCTTGAGGTAGATGGAATGATAATTAGCTTCCTCTACTGGTCTAGACCAGGGGTGTCAAACTGCCGGCCTGCAGCGCGCATCCCATTGCTAGCAATGCAAAAAGAGTTGTGATACGTCACGACATGTCATGTGACGTGGCGAGTTTGACAACCGTGGTCTAGACAAACTAGCTTTCAATTTAATAGTATGACACAACTCGCAATAATAATAGTGGAAATCTAAATGACAAAAAACCCTAATGGTGGAAGCAATACAAAAAGGGTTTTGATCTCTTTCCCCCATTCAAAAAAATAAATCCCAGTCACATTCAGAAAAAAACCCTAACAATTTCTAACCTGACTAATTTGATAAAGCATATCAATAAGTTATCACCAAAGATAATTTTTGCACTCCAGTTTCCTTTGATCCCAGTAATTACATCCCTATCATGGGCATACACACAAATAACCTTCTGGATTACAATTAATATTGTGGAATACAGTCCATTCTTCATGTATAAGATGTAAGATATACTGTATGTGAGAAATATTTAGTAGCTATTCATCAAAGAACTATAAAAGTTCACATGTTCTTCAATGGAATGTTTAGTATGCCTAATTCAAACCCCACCACCTTCAATTTAAAAATAAAATAGGGGGAAAAAATCCAATAAAGGAGAATATTTGTAGCTCAGGGTTGAAATAAAGGGTCTTTGGTACTCTCTGCGCTTGGTTGTTTTCTTACAGACATTTCATTATCCAGTTTACAGAATCTTTTGTAATGACTAAACTTCTTCTTTATCACTTGAAACTGTTTAAACTTGGGACATTCCTTGCCATACAAGCGATGGATGATCTTGAAACTATCATAGGGTGATAGGCCTCAGCAGAATCTCTAAAAGAGTGCTCATAATATTCTCATTTATGAAATAATAAGTTACAGGCTATAGGAGATTACTAATAGTTTGAACAAAATTACTACATCCAAAGAAAATTGATTAAGGTTTCCACATCCATGTGGAAGAAAACACTTGAGTGAGTCTGAACCTATTCACTATTTTTATCAGTGACTTGCATGAAGAAATAGAGGTTAAAGTTTGCAAATGACAGAAAAGTAAGGATGGGGTTGATAATTTAGATTGAAAAGATCCAGACAGGCTTGAATAGTCTGTAGCTAAAATTAGCCAAAATTAATAGCTAAAATTAATAAGATAGAATTAAGTGAAAGAAAACTAAAGTTCTGCATCTGGGGACTACTTTCAAGCCAAGGAATGTCCTACGTTTAAACAGTTTCAAGTGATAAGGAAGAGGTTTAGTCATTGCATAAGATTCTGTAAACTGTGACTTTTGCCCTTTAGTGTATACATTACTAATTTATTAACATTTTCAAAAGTGCTCATTAGTACACGAAGCCCTTCTGATCCATTTATCAGTAAACAGAAAGGCGATTATTGCAAGAGGAATTCCAAAGTTCATGGTGTTGTGAATTACAACTACTCTTATCATTTAGGTCTTAAAGCACAGATTATTTATTATTAACTAAGACTCATTCAAAGAATTTTTCTTCTTTTAAGAAAAACAATTATTAAAACAATTTGTTGGCAAATGAACTAATAGTTCTTCTTTTAAGAAAAACAATTATTAAAACAATTTGTTGGCAAATGAACTAATAGTTCTATTGGATTTGAAAATAATCTCAATGATGGGAAGATGAAATATGGGAACAATGTCTAACAATATTTTAAGAGTGTCTTAAGACCTGTCTGGAAGCAATAAAATGATAGGAAGCTAACTATTGCTGCTCAAAGTAATTTAGCAGATTTTACTTACAAAAGAGTCCTGTGGAAAAATTAGGAGTTTGTAGTTAACATTAGGGCATAGATTAGTACAAATTGATTTGTACAAAAGGGTTTCTTAATAGGAAAACTATCATGTTACTAAAGCCAAACAAGCCACTTTTGAGAAGAATGAATTTAAAAGTACCTGTAACTACACATATATTTTAGGTGGAATGCTATTTCATTAGGAACTACAAAGGCAAGCACTTCTCAATCCTGAGAATCATCCATCATCACTTTGAATTACAGAGTGCTAAATCATGATTTGTTTTAATCATGGGTTATTGAAGGCAGCGTTATTGGATTCAAATATTTTTTAAGCCAAAACTAAGTCAATTTCATCATGGCTGTAATGTATTGGGATTTTATTTGAACTGTTTCACGTGTCTGTTTGAATGCTGCTTAAGGTTGCTCAATTGGTGTGTCTGTGTAACGGTCACTGAATAGCCAGACTGGCTGTCTCCAAGAAGATCATTGGATGATTTGGGGTGGGAATGAATTCCTTTAAACCTATTGGCCACCACCTAGTGGCCAACTGTATAAGTAGCTGCACAAAAGCCTCTGTTTCAGTTCTGTTTCTGTTTGCCTCAATAAAGCAATGTTGATGTTTGCCTCAATAAAGCAATGCTCCTTTTGCAACCTCTTGTCTCGCTTATTACCAGCAAAGAACTCACTACACAACAATGGCTTCAGCACAATATGCAAACAAAGGATAAGAAACTTAATTTACTAAAAGCAATGAATTCCAGATAGCCTCCAAAATGAAAGATCATTCATACTAAACCAAATATAGTACTTACATGAACTTGTGCTACTCTCCATTTTGTTTATATTACCTTCCTTCCCAGCTGGAACTAAAGAAGCATTAAAGCTTCACTATGCCATTGAGCAATAGTCATTAAAAGCAACAAAAACTTTAATCTGTTGTTCTCTCTCGGAGACTAGACAAACACCCAACAGGGAAAAGGTGGAAAAGTGTAGATTTCATATAAATGAACCCCCACTTCTTTTGTAGTTTGTAGGATGTTTCTTCCCAGTCAAGACCTCATATAGTTACACCTTGAAGAACTAAATTAAAGTCAAAACCAAACAAAATTATTGCTTAGCATGAAGTGAGAATTTGGCAACTAATCCAACCAGACACTATATTGAGTTAACAAATCATGTTAAGTTTTCACAAAGTTTGGGGTGGAGTTAGTATGATGAGTTAATCATCCAGTCCAATTAACTGTATTGTATGATTTAGCTTTGTATATAAACCAAATAATAATCGCTTATTGAACATAAGGTTAAAACAAACCTTGCTTAATATTTACATATAGCCCAAATTAAAGAAAGCTGTGATAAAAATAAAAGCAAGAGTTTTAAATTATATTCTCACCAAAGTTACTAGATATATACAATTAGAAACTAGCTACTTCTGACACTACATAATCTTCCAGAAATGTCACTTCATGTGTACATGTTTGAGAAAAAAATAGTCTGCCTATACCAACATTCACAAATATCAAATTAAACTTCACTTACCAAACTGACACTATTCTCTATAAGCTGACTGCAGACTGGATCTCGTATCCTTAAATAATAGTTACATTAAGGAAGTGCTGAAAACAGCTGCAATAAAAGGCAGACCTCTGGATGAGGAAGTGACCAGCAGTTCTTAAGGTTACAGTATTTACACATCTGATGAGCAATACTTTTGTAGGGCTGATTTCTGCAAATATGTAATATTAAACTGTCTTCTGTTCTCTGTAATGTACCAGAAAGTGAAGAATTCTAATACCCATATTTAGGTAAAAAGTGTCAGAAAATGAAATCAGTTGCTCTATAAATGTAAACTTTTATCCCCACTTTTTTCATTAAAAAATTCAGTCTTCATAAGGAAAACAATGCTGAATGTGAACTGTTCTGAATTGGGTACTTAAAATCCTAAAATTTTATTTTAGCTGTGAAACACCCTACTTTATTAGTATTTACTCAGAGGTTAATCATGTTGTGTTTAACAGTGAGTTGTCATAGTTTTATTTTTTACATAACATAATTTATATCAGTTTATGTTTAATAAGTATTTAATTAAAGCTATGTTGAATTAAGGTGAACATAAGATCTTCACTTGATCTCATGTTCCAATGACTCTGCTCTTGTATTTGAGATAGGAACATATGAACATATTGAAAATAAAATTTATCCTGTCATTATCTCCTAAAACCTGGCTTCAAGCTAAGCTATTATTTGTTCACCATGGCCTTTTGGCTTAACCAATATGATCAGCACATCTAACTAAATCATGCATTAGTGTTATAAATCACAACAATACATTTGTACATTATGGAAAATCAAAATTAAATTACATTTTAGCACAGAGTGAAGTACAAATCCGGTCAACATTTCCCTACCAAGCTATTAGGAAAAAGGATGATCAGTGCTGGCAAATCCAAAATACACAAAACTTGATGTGCAAAATCAAAAAGTAGAAATTGATAGTTGCTTAATTAGATGCCTAGTTATATTTTAAAAGGGCAAATTATGGCATCATGGAAATGAGTTTAGAAGAATATATGCATGTTCAGATTTTTTACACTTTGGTTGGAAGCAAAAAATCTTTTTTTCTACAAGGATTGGGAATCCTAATTATGGTCATAATGCATTACTGTACTTTTGACAGGAGCACACTAATACCAACAATGAAATAAAACAACAATTCACAACCCAGAAAAACTACTTTGGAGCGTACAAGGGTTATTTTTTTATTAAGAAGTTACCTTTTTTCCCCTTCTATCAAGATCTCAGTTGCTGAAAGCAGTGATCTAATTTATGCCATTTAAACTGTACTATAAAATTGAATTAGCTTTGACCACTGTAGATATAAGGCCTAAAAGAGATTCTGCAAAGGTGCATGATCATTTACTTAACAGTAACCTGAAAAGGGGAAAAAGGAAATGATGATAATAATTACCTTCAGCTATAAGATTAATTATTTGCATTGCCATTTGCTTAAAGTCTGTTCTTATATGGCTTTCTTGTCTATCTTCTGTTAGGATTGATCAAACAAAAAACTATGTCAATTGCTAGGGAATTACTCTTTTCTGACTATTCTCATCTCTAGCTATTTTTTGCCCACTCATGCACCCATGTAAATGAATCAGCATTTATCATGGTTAGGATCAGAATAAAATAAAATCTGAATAAATAAATAAACAGAATAAAATCTGATAAATAATAAAGTAATAAAATCCAGATGACTGCTGTGTGGTATCATGCTACAGAAAACTCTATTTGTTGTCATCTATTAATCATATGGACCTATGCGACTCTGATAAACTAGTCTTAACATTCATAAGGCTTGATCCTTCAAATTGTAACTGCTAAACTACATTTTCTAGACTGGTGGTGCCACAGTGGTTAGAATTCAGGATTGTAGGCTAATTCTACCAACTGCCAGCAGTTTGATTCTCACCAGCTCAAGATTAATTCAGCTTTCCATCCTTCTGAGATCAGTAAAATGAAGACCCAGAATGTTGGGGGCAATATGCTGACTCCATAAACTGCTTAGAGAGGGATGTAAAGCACTATATAATTCTAAGTACTATTGCTATTCTAGCAGCCCTGTCAATGGTGAGACCAATGGCAAGAGATGCTAAGAGATCTATTTTGCCTACAGCCAGAATACCACAAGCTTTATATACCTACTATATGGGATCATACATAGATACATACATACTTATTTACACATCTGATGAGCAATAAGTTTGCAGAGCTGTGGCTGTAGTGCTCATATTAAAATCCTCTGTAGAATTAGGATATTTTAAGATTCATCTTGGACTTGTATATATGCAAATCGTTTGAATACATTGTTTCTTTCAGTGTTATCTACAGCTATTTACAACTGTGGTATGTATAAACAAATTTGTTCATCAAAGACTCCCTTGAATTATTTTTAAACTTATAAACAAAAATAAATTTAAATTGAGACTAGTAATAAACTATGCACAAGGGAAACTATTCTGAAAAAAACTTGCAAAGAAAACTGCAGAGATTATTCCAGGTAGTCACTCAAAGGCACAAAACAAAACAAAACAAAACCTATATCTTATACTTTTTTAAAAAAAATATACAATACAATATGATAATATACTATAATGTACTATAATGGTGTGTTGTGTTGTGTTGTGGTGCGGTGCGGTACGGTACGGTACGGTACGGTACAGTACAGTACAGTACAGTACAGTACAGTACAGTATAGTATAGTATAGTATAGTATACACACATATATACAGTATGATATATAAATAAAAATAACTATTTCAATAATTTAATACTTTTAATAAACAGAAGAAACTTAATTGCTTGACTTACCTCTTTTGCAGTTGCAAAAACTGAAGAGGAAATAAGAGTTTGTGCTATATAGCACAGCACCAAAGTTTAAAGTCTACTAATTTCATAAATGATTCTTAAATCTGATCTCTCTTAGTTATCATTGTTCCATCTGCTTTAATGCAAATGAGAGCTGTTTTGAAGCAGCATGTTAAGTTCAAAGGTAGGACATAGCCTATTACACAGTGAGAGAAATATGAGTTGCTATGAAGTGTCAGTTGGCAAATAAAGTTTATGCGAACACTTGCTAAATCCTTAAAATGCATAGTTGCGAAACCAATAAAGGCTTTGAAAATACAGCACAGGTGGTATTCTAATTCACTTTTTTATTTGACTTGAAAGGTTTTTTCCCTTTTATTCAGCAATTCACCCACAAAATAACAGAAATTATACACATTTTTCTGGGCAAATTTTGTATATTTTTCATTAGAAATTGGGGTCAGAGATGCAAGGAGGGTAGCTGCAAGACATAGAGCAACTTAGTATCTCTTCCTGTGATATGTACAAAATCTAAAAATTTCAGGGAAATATAATGGTATATGCCGTATTCAGTGTGTGGTCCTCAATGGAACTGCATCTACATGGAAGGAAGTGTGTAGTGGGGTGTCCCAGGGGTCTGTTCTGGGCCTAGTGCTCTTCAACATCTTCATCAATGATTTGGACGAGGGGATAGATGGGGAACTCATCAAATTTGCAGACAACACCAAGCTGGCAGGAATAGCCAACACTCCAGAAGACAGGCTTAAGATACAGGAAGATCTGGACAGACTTGAACACTGGGCACTATCTAATAAAATGAAATTCAATGGTGAAAAAGTAAGGTTCTACATTTAGGCAAGAAAAACCAAATGCACAGGTATAGTATAGGTGGTACCTTGCTCAATAGTAGTGACTGTGAGAGGGATCTTGGAGTCCTAGTGGACAATCACTTAAATATGAGCCAGCAGTGTGCTGCAGTTGCCAAAAAAAGCCAACACAGTGCTAGGCTGCATTAACAGAGGGATAGAATCAAGATCACATGAAGTATTAATACCACTTTACAATGCCTTGGTAAGGCCACACTTGGAATACTGCATCCAGTTTTGGTCACATCGATGTAAAAAAGGATGGGACTGGAGGCTAAAACATATAAGGAACGGTTGCTGGAATTGGGTATGTGTAGTTTAATGAAGAGAAGGGCGAGGGGTGACATGATAGCAGTGTTCCAATATCTCAGGGGCTGCCACAAAGAAGAGAGAGTCAAGCTATTCTCCAAAGCACCTGAAGGCAGGACAAGAAGCAATGAATGGAAAGTAGTCAAGGAGAGAAGCAACCTAGAACTACGGAGAAACTTCTGACAGTTAGAACAATTAACCAGTGGAACAACCTGCCTCCAGAAGTGGTGGCTGTCCAGTCTCTTCTTAAAAACTTCCAGTGTTGGAGCATTCATTTGTCTGAAATGGTATAGAGTTTCTTGCCTGAGCAGGGGGTTGGACTAGATGACCTCAAAGGTCACTTCCAACTATTATTATTATTATTATTATTATTATTATTATTATTATTATTATTATTATTATCATCATCATCATCATCATCATCATCATCATCATCATCATCATCAAATTAACTGTGTATCTTATACCTGTGCCTGGAAGCTGTGAAGGTCTTGACGGGGAACAATGCATCAGTTGAACCCTGGCAAGAGTGCCTGGCTCTGGGTTTGGGGGCCCCCAGATTCTAGCACTATGCCAACTTTAGTGCTGGATGGAGTTGCATTGCAATCTGCAGTCTGAGGAGATGAACAGATAGCAGTTGTGGCCATGAAGCTTTTGCACAGCTTTGTCTTGTGTGCCAGTTGTATCTGTTGCTGCATTAGCAGGCTTTGCTCACAGTCACTCATGCCTTAGTTACCTCCAGAATTGGACTACTGTGATATGCTTTATATGGGACTGCCCTTGAGGAATATCCATAAGCACTGGGCAATTATGTGTGATTCATGATCTGCATTATCATATTGAAATCAAGTGCTGATTTTAATCTCTAAAGCTCTTCAAAGCATGAGATCAGGTTAACTGAGGATTACCTCTCCCCAGTTACATCAGCCTGCCCCATTAGATCTGGCAAAGGAGAATAGGCACTTCAGCCAAGGACATATGTTTAGTGGGTCTCAGGCTACCGGTTTTCTCTGCCAGAGCACCTACCTTTTAGAACATTCTTCCCCCCAAATTAAATTAGTTCCACTCCTGTTGACATTCTGGAAGACACTCAATATCTTGTTATATTGGCAGGCCTGCGGTTCCCAGGGTATCGGAAACGTTGCTGAGGTTGGATTTTCTCTCTTTGTCTAGGTTTGTATATTTGGCTTTTAGAATATTTATCCTGTATATTTCTTTCTGTGAGATGGATGGCTATACAAATTAAATAAATAAATAAGCAAGCAAGCAAGCAAACAAACAAACAAATAATATAAATGTAAAATCTCTTCAAAGTGAGGTCTTCCTAGCTTTTAGCACCTGGCCATTTAGCTTTTTTCTTCTTCTTTGTTATTTATAAACCTGACTCGGTTCTTAAATTCAATCTTAGATATATTGTTAGACTCAAGGAAGCAAGAACAATGGAGCTGCTTCTGAGTAGTTTTTGTTAATACATTCACCTTTTGACAGAAATCTTGCCAGAATAATACAACAATCTGCATAACCATTAGATATATTCTATGATTTGCTAGAGAGGGTCTACCTTCCCCCTGTTCCTGTACACCCAAGATTCCAAGGTTCACTGTCTCTTTGGTGTCTGGGAAAGGGCCTCTCCCTCCTGCAATTCAAAACTACATTCCACCACATATATTCAGATTTGCCTACTATACCAGGTGGTATTCCGTCTGATTGGAAGTGAAAGTTGGACTTTGGAGAAGCAAAATAGAAGGAGTATTGTTGCTTTTGAATTTTGGTGTTGGAAAAAACTCCTGGGAATACCACAGACAGCCAGGTAAACAAACAAATGGATCATCAAACATAACAACCCAAAGTTCTCACTAAAAGCACAAAGAACCAGGCTTTGGATGCATTGTGTGAAGACCTAGTTCCCTGAAAAAGTCTGTAATGCTGGGAAAGGAGAAAGAAAGAAGAAGAGAATGACCAGGATGTTCAGTTACAGCACTGATGAATTCACCATTGGAAGAGCCGAACAGCCAGGGTAGGGACTGAGCATCATGAAAAAGTCTATCTATTTGGTCGATAAGTGTCAACAACAACTTGATAGCATATACAGGTAGTCCTCAACGTATGACCATAATGGAGTCTAGAATTATGGTTGTAAGTTGTGGCAGTCATTAAATGCTCAATTTTATGAATGCCACAGTCATTAACAGAATCTGTTTTCCCAAAGAGCATTTTTTTTGCCAGAAACCAGAAGTAAATGCTGGAAACCAGTAAAAACTATCAAAATCACAGCCTGTTGACTGTGGGATGCTACAAACAGCTGTAAATGTGAACTGATTGCCAAAGGCTCCAAACAGGATATGACTGCAGGATGTGTGTGGTTGTCAAAGCTCTGGAACTGGGTCGTAAGTAGCTTTGGGTAGGTCCTTCATAACTTTGAATGGCCACTAAGTGACTGATCATTAAGCAAGGACTTCTCAGTCCCAATTCTATTCATATGGGACTCCTCTTATCCTGAGATACAGTATGGTGCCAGTAGGAATCAATATTCCTTGATGGTTACCAGTCTTCTTCCCCGCTTCATTTGTTTTGAAAGGTTCTTGAATTTAATAACAAATAGAAAGCTGGGATCTTGAAGAAAGCAATTTGTCAAAGTCAAGGATCATCTTTATTTCCAAAAATGTCATTGGACCCTTCTTAGAAAATAAAAACATTTCAGGGCTTCAACCCAGTATTTTGTTTGGGAATATGCCTGGGGTAGAGGGGTAGAGAAACCTGGGCAGGGTAGAGAGAATTTGCATCTAGCCACCTGACCAGTTTATCTTTTGTTAAATTTAGTTGTGTCTTTCCATCAGTTGGTGTTATTTTAATATTTTAATAAGAAATTCTATCCTGTGGGAACCATTTTCTTAGAATATACATAACATGCTATCTAAAATTTCAAATTTTCAGATCAGTCTAAAATGTTTGCCTATTCCTGCTGTAAATAAACTGTCACATCTAAGGAATTGTACATGATCAAGGGAAGCAAACAATTTTTATTTGCTAACTAACTATAGTCATATTATACTTCCAATTCTTTCAGTTAGTTTAAAATGAAAAATACCCAGGAAAGATCAAAGATCAAAAGACAAGATATTGTAAGCAGTAACATTGATCATAAATTAAATTTGTAGTTAGAATTCATTTAGAAAAAAGACAAACCTTTTCTAAGACTTCATCCTCTCTCCCTCTCTCTCTCTCTCTCTCTCTCTCTCACACACACACACACACACACACAGACACACAAATTTGATTTAAATTTGTTTTCAAGGCAGATAGCTGATTGGAGTATTAGTATCAGAATTGATTAAGGACAGTATGAGGATCATTCATGTATGTGAAAATCTTTTGTTCATGTTACATCCAAGATTTCAAAAACATGTTTTCCTTATATTTATGAAATAACAACCATACACAAAAGTTAAATGATTTTGTACATCAATCACTTAAAATGATTTGTTTCTTGCATCATACTAAGTCAGATTTAAACAAATTCAGGGCTTTGCAGTAAATTATTCCTCCAAACACAAGGGTGCTATTGCAAGGAAACTAGCTACCATGGTGATCAAGGATTCAGTTAATTAGCACCATTTGATGCATGACACAGGTGTTGATATCATAGTTTAAAGCACAAATATAAACAACATATAAGAAAGAACAATGAAAGGTCTGCAAGGGTATCTTAATATTTCTTGCCATGATGCTGCAGTACTTTAGCAAATATTCATGGTATTCAATTTCCCTTTACTATAGTTCAATCATTTTTGTTCCTTTAACTATATATTTGAGTACCTGTAATAGAATCCTTGCTACCGAAAGGTCCAAACTCATAGTAGCTTTTCAGGCTCCATGCAATATCTCCCATCCTTTGAGTGCTCAAAGGTTAACCTCAGCTTTTGAGATTGCTATCAATAAAGTCAATACAGATCCATCTTATCTATACTACTACAAACTGGAGTATGTATATGGTGACTGCAGTTGTGATGCTAAGAAGTCCCTCCAAACTTTCATCAATCAAGTTCAAAAAGAAAATGTTTCTGCCTTGTTTGGGCCAGTTTGCTCAGAGGCTGCCGAGGTATAGTATGTGATCATCCTATTCATTGATTATGCTGGCTTTTATCCTAGGCTTCATTTTAAAATTTCTAGAAATCTATGTTGTAACCAAAATGTTACGGGACTTCGTGTTCATATTTCTAATATGCCCATTTTGGTATATTGCATTCCATTCTACTACATTTAAATTTTCTATGGTCTCATCCATCCTTTAGAATTTTTTTAAAACCTTTAATTGTATACCATTATGTATAGATCTGTCATTTTATTTATATAATGATCAGCATGGGTTGGCATTTTCAGATATTGTGGACTTTTTTGTGGCTTTCAATTTCAGTTGAGAAATAAGGAATATTTTGGACTGTTTTAATGTTACCTTTTGGTCAGAACTGGATATTTGTTAAGATGTCTGCTGCTTAGAGTTTGCCTTCTTCCAAATGTGAGACAGTGCCAATAAATATGCACATTTGTTTGAGGTGTTTTATATATGGGCAATCTTTACAGATGTGGGAGTTTGAAAATATTGTTTATCTTTTTATTGTTTGTTGAATACTGAAAATACTACAGATCTTTCCAAAATGCAAAACAATGTCCTCCTCTTTAAAAACTCCTCTTTTATTTTTGATAAAAGATTTATCCCAATCATAATGATTAATGAACATTTCCTTCTCCTAGAAGCTAGATTTGCTATTTGCTTGACTCCCTTTCTCTCTCCATTCCCTCTGTCGGTCATATTTATTAATGAACAAATATAACCTGGGTAGGTTTTCAAATGCTTTGAAATTAATTACAAAGGCACCAAGTTCTGTATAGGTGACTTGTTTTTTCTCCTAGAGCAGACATGTCAAACACAAGGCCCGGGGGCCGGATCCGGCCCGCGAAGTGGTTTCATGAGGCCCGCGAAGCCATCCTGGAAACAGTGAGGGAACGGCCCCCACTGCCTTGGCCCTGGCCCAGAGACCCTCCTTCTGCCAGAGACCCTCAGATCTGTCCCACTCCTGCCCAGGCCCCCATAGGCACCCTTGATGCGAACGATGTAGAGCTGGCCACGCCTACCCAGTAGGCCATACGCACTCTAGCCACACCCACCCAGTAGGCCACGCCCACCCAGGCCACACCCTCCCAGCCCCCTGAGGGCAACCACAATGCTGATGCGGCCCACAATGAAATTGAGTTTGACACCCCTGTCCTAGAGGCATAGATTTAGTCTGAAGAAAAACCAAATTGTACTATGGAATGGTGAAATTTGATAAACACTTCTCCCTGGAACTCTCTAGTAAAAAAAAACAACCCTTGGTTCATTAGTCTAGTCGGTCTGTTGAAAATTAAGTTTACTTTAGTTACCAGTTATTTTTAACAAGCAGTTCAAAACATTAAATATAAAGTTCTATAATACTATTGATTTCCAAATTTGCAGCAGCAAATTGCCCATATTGAAGGAAGTGCTGATTTTCTAAAAAAATGTTTTTAGTACATCTGTCTCCCCCTTCCCATCTTGTATTCTAAACACATTATATTTCAGAACTATCCATGCACTAAATCACTATATATCATTGACTAGTCTATGAACATTGAAGGGGCATGTCAAAACTATGTCAAAACAATAAGAACCTTTAAAACACTTGACTCTTAGTATTATAAATGACAATTATATTATCACTTTGATGTTTTAAAAAATAGTTATAGAAGTGCACTAATCAAGCATTCAAAATTTCCATGCATACAAATGTGAAACTTTAAATTCAGGTCAGGAAACCAATGGATCTCTGTATGTTATTAGACAGTTCCTATCATCCTTTGCCATTGACCATATATTTTGAGTTGGTATCCACAATTGCAAAGCCATGGCTTGCAGAACAACTGTAAATGTTAAGAAATATATATTTGACAAGTAATTGGACTTATTTGTCTCTAATCTCAGGCTCACCATAAGAAATCTATACTGAAATAAAAATTCACTGTAATATCCATGTAAACCTTGCATTAGATATCCATTGCTTAAAAGTGAAATCACCTTTATATTAAGCTTGATTCCTAATGACTGTGCACATATCCATGTGGTTATTTTGACTACACCGTTGACATAAGTTTGTCACTTTTCCCAGAATGCCTTTTCAAATTCCCAGTCTAGTCTACAGTCTTTGTATTTCATATACCTGGAAACTTATTGCTTAGCTTCATCATTGGCAGTTGAATTTAAGGATCAAATGAAACAGCATGCATTGTAACTATCACCATCAATGTGCCGATTTGTTAGCACAGCCATTTGGTAACAGTCTGATGTAAGACATACTTTATTTGGAAATCTATGGGTATGCTTCTGGGATAAGGCTTTCCTAAACAGAATGTAAGAACCCATGTTATACAATACCTATCGTAACAGATAAAAAAAGATAAAAGGGAAACAAAAATGGAGACATTTTGAAATATATTTTAAAATGTCTCACTCCCTCTTAAAATAGAGCCAACCTCCCTAAGTTTTACTTCAGTTAATTCAAGAGTGGAAAAATCTTATTTCAGGCAAAGTGTAGGTTATGTTAGTAAGGCTTAGGTTGCTTTGAGATAATAAAGCAAATGTGGCATGTCTTAATTCCTAATTGATTTCAGAGGGAATTAAGTGCAACATAAACCTGTAAGTTTAATGAGCTCCTTTTTCTATTATTGTGCAAACACACAAGGTATGCAATCATGGATTTCTGTAAGAGGACGATTCCTATCATGCATTGTGTTTGGAAACACTATATTTTCAAGCACTATATTTTTCAAGAGCCCTGCTCTTGAAAAAGAACATTCACAAGCAAGGATCATTATTTATAAACGTGCTGGTTTTCCTCCCCAACTTCCCATGCATTAGCCTGATTTCAACTAATATCAACTAATGGTTTACTGGGCGGAGATTCTGGGAATTAAAATCCAACACATTTGGAAGATACTGTTTGGGGAAGACAGATTTAAGATATTTCTCCATGTGCAAATACCACTTGTATATGCCACACTAGTTTTTCTTGGAAATCACAGGCCACTGAAGGCTACCACCTAATCAAACATACATTATGGAGATTTTTTAAACTTGTAAATATCATGATATAACATAATGTCTATGAAATAGAAATACTGTAATTGTGTTCCTTTCTTGGATTTGGACACCTGTGTCCAAAGATTTTCTGAAAGTGAATTCTTTTCTACAAAAAAATAGTTCATAGTGTTGCCAGCTACACAGTGGTGGGATTCAAATATGTGAACAACAGTTCTCTGTGTGGATGCTGCTTCCTGAAGTCCATTTTGGGCCTGGGCAACAAAAACCTACGTACCAGTTCTGCAAACTGGCTGGATCCCATCACTACAGCTATAACTACAGAATACTCTTGTTTTGTCTGGAACATGATTAGTCATTTGAAGAATTAATTTCCAGAACACCCACACCCCCAGACTACCTCAACAATTGAATGTAGACATAGTAGGGCTCTAAGCTTTGGCAAGCATAGGGGTTCCATTTGGTTCTATTCTACAGTAATAGAATGCTATCAAGATGGATAATAAATGCATGGTGGGGCAGAGAAAGTCCTTCTTTGCAAAGAAAATGTGAATACACAAAGAAACAAAGCATATTTTGACAGCCTCTTTCAGTTTGTGAAGGCTCAAACTGTACCTACGGGCCTAAATTTAGCTATGATGATCAGATCTACAAAGTTTTATATATACCTAAGCAAAATATTGGCTGACAATAGTAAAGTTCTATATATGCTACATAGGCAACTTGGACTAAAGATGAACCCTAGCAACCCATTTTCTGCTCATGCAGAAATCTCAGTTCATGGTGAAAACAAATTAGCAGCAGGATCATCTGTCGGTATTGTTCCTTTTCTAACCCTCATCCAAAGCAAAAAGGACTAAAAAATTCAAGTTACTACTTGCCCTCTAGAAGGTCAAGAGGTTTAGTTGTGCCTCCAAGATGCCAATGATTTTTTAAATTGTTATCATTCTTTTGGTCTGTTTGTTTGCTTTCATAAACAATAATGTTTCAGGTGAATCAATTTTTTAATCTTCCCAATTATTTTAAATAAAGCTGTCTCTTCTTCTGGCACAGTATATACAAGTTTTACTACCCTATACCTTTTATCTTTTAAATTATATTATTATAATTATAGTCTTAATTTAAGGCCAAATTTACTGGGGCTAGAATTTCACTGAAACATGAAATAGCTGTAACCTGTACAAGATGAGATATATATTGTTATATTTAAATGAATATTCAGTGTTTCAAAGATTGCTGTTCTATTACCATCCCACCTATCATTTAGACTACAAATAGAATGCCTCTTATTCAGTATGCAAAATGAACTGAGATATGCTATCTCACTGCTACTATAGTGTGGCCAAAGACAAAGGTACAATAAACAGCCATGTTTCAAAAACAAGAAGGCAAAACAAAGCAGCAGCAAGCCCTAAACTGAACAGTGTCCAGAGGTTTTTGCAACACTGCGAGGCTGGATTTCATATTTTGTTTGATATTCTGCTTCCACTGTTTACACCATTTAAATCTTGTATACTGTATATTTATAATATTGATTGAGAAATGATGTCTCCTTCCTAATTTATGTTGGATTGTAATAACATGGCATGGTCAATGTTTGGTTAAGATCTAGGTTAAGGTTCAATATATTGGTGTATAAATTATGCCATTTGTAGCACTACATCTCCCAGCATCCCTCAGTCCTGGCCATTCTGGCTTAGGCTACTAGAGTTGAAATTCAGAATGGCCACATTCTGTGCATCTAAAGTTTGTCCATGGGGTCGCAATGGGTCAAACACAACCTCGCAACTAACAACAACAACAACAACAACAACAAAGTTTAGAATAAAATTAAACTTATCTTTTAACCAACCTCATCTCTTAGTAAATTACATGGACACAACTGTTATAAAAGTTGTTTGCCATTGTCTTTTTTATTTTTATACTGTCTTGCTAGACTATTCTTTAGCCATAAATTTTCTAGATCATGCTGGTTCAGGGATTCTGGGAGATGAAGTCCATAAGTCTTAAAGTTGTGAAGGTTGAACATCCCTGCTCTGGAGAATCCTTCTTTAAAATGTTAACTAAAGCTAATCCTGCTTAGCTTTCTAGATTAACTATGATGGGTTAAGACAGAAAAAAGCAAAGTCAGATTCTTTGTGAGCAATTTATATGTTCATTTTCAGCAACCCTTAAAAGAAGTAGTTAATTTTCTCCCTTAAGACATTACTTAAGCATTTCTGACGTCTTATTTATATATACTGTCAAAGCAATCCCATCAAAGTTTTTTAAAAATCATAGAGTTTTAATCTGCATCGGAAGCTAATCAATTATAGGTACAGCCCTTTGCCTGAATACTTAAATGACAATCATATCAAATTCATATTTTATACTTGATTGTAATTATAGTTTCAGATTCTTCCCTTCCCCACAAGCCTAGATCAAGATCAAATGCAGAACCATTATATAGCTAAATTAGGTGTTGCAGGATGCTCGGTGCTTTTGCCATGTGCTTCACATGTTTTAAGATGGAGCGGCAAGCATTTTGAGTCCATTTACATTTAGACTGTGTAATTGAATTCAGTAGAAAAATAGATATTTTAAGCAAAAATAAACACACAAAATTAAAAGAATATCAATAGCCATGCTTCTGCCACTATAACATCTGCCCATTTTCTTAGATCAGACAGAGTTGGTTTGTTCTGAGTCCCACTGAACATGCAATGTCATCTAGGCCTAAGAAGCAGGCCCCTTCTATATAGTACATACACTCTGGACAGCTTCCTCAGAAATCTGCTGATCTGCTTATGGGTCCTTCAGGAGAAGGGCGGTATAGAAATTATATTATTATTATTATTATTATTATTATTATTATTATTATTATTATTATTATTATTATTATTATTATCTTCAAGCATGGTGAAAAATGTGTTTTTTTCATATATATATATATGTTTTCTGAGGTTTTCGCGGGTGTTCGTATGTGCATCTTTGGTTATTCGGGTTTTTCCCCGCGTAGAACTAAAGGTGTAGGGGCGACGTTTCGACGGAATCCCATCCGTCATCATCAGGCTGGTGGCTTCTGCTTCCTTCTTCTGGGAGAAGCATGTGGCTGTTTGTTCCTCTTTTTTAAACTGCCAGAGGGGGTGTGTTCTGTGGGTGGTGTGCTCTGATTGGGTGGGGGAGTAAGTGTGTTCTGATTGGGTGGGAGTGTGTTTTGAATGGTGGGTGTGTTCTGATTGGGTGGGGGTGTGTTTTGAGTGGATGGGCTGGTCTCAGCTGCCAGCCTTAGACCTGAGCTGGTGAGTTGTGCTGCTTTTGTTCGGCTTCGTGTTTGTGGTGGTGCCATGTTTTTATAGTGGGTGTCAGTTTGCTTATTGTGTGGTTTGGAGGGGTTTAAAGTGGCTGATGTTGCAGCTGTAGTTAGGTTTCTGTTTTGTGGTTGTGCCTCGTTATCATTGTGGGTTCGGATTTGCTTTTTGAATGGTTGTGTGGTGGTGATGTCATGTGGTGTTATCATGTGTTTGGGTCTATCATTCTTGGTGGTTGGGACTCGTCTGTCAATCAAAGCGGGTTTCCAAATGGTTGGTAGGCGAGAGGTATCATCTCGTTTGTTTATGCTGTGGGGGCGTTTTTCTATCTCAATGGCTTCTCTGATTATTCTGTTGTTAAAATGTTCAATTTTGGTGATAGTTTTGGTTTTTTTAAAATCAATTTCATGTCCCGTGGCTTCAAAGTGTTGGACCAGGGATGAAGTTTGTTCTCCTTTTCTGAGTGAGTTTTTGTGCTCTTCAATGCGTGCACTTATTCTTCTGTTGGTCTGTCCGATGTATGTGGTGGGGCAGGTGGTGCATAGGATTTCGTATACTCCTTGGTTTTCTAAGCCAATTATGTCCTTGGGGTTTCTTAGGATGGTGGATATTTTTCTGTCTGTGTAGAATGCTGTTTTGATGTTGTGCTTTTGGAGGACCTTACTGATTCTGTCTGTGGTCCCTTTTAAGTCCCTAAATAAATACAACCCCCCAAAACACATCCTAGATCTGACCAACCACTGCCTATCTAACACATACTTCATCTACAATGGACAAAGATACAAACAAATGGAAGGAGCACCCATGGGATCACCCCTTTCACCTGTCATCGCAAACCTCTACATGGAACACTTTGAAACCCTCGCTCTAGAAAAATCCAACCACAAACCCAAACTCTGGCTCAGATACGTAGATGACACCTTCGTAATCTGGCCACATGGCAAAGAAAAACTGGATGACTTCCTCACACACCTCAATAGCCTACACCCCAAAATACAATTCACTATGGAAACAGAAGCTAACAATCAACTTCCCTTCCTTGATGTCTTAGTCTACAAGAAATCCAACGGCTCCCTAGGACACACTATCTACCATAAAAAAACACACACAAACCGCTATCTGAACGCACTCTCACACCACCACCCAGCACAGATCAACTCCGTAGCCAAGACACTCATCTCCAGAACAAAACACCTAGCTGACGAACAACACCAAAAAACCGAACTACACACTCTCACTAATGTACTAACAGCCAATGGATTCCAAAGAAACACGATTACCAACTTAATCCGAAGAGAGACACCCACAAAATTCCCAAGACAGAGAACAAGAAAATGGCAAAGCCCTCCTCCCATACTTAAAAGGGACCACAGACAGAATCAGTAAGGTCCTCCAAAAACACAACATCAAAACAGCATTCTACACAGACAGAAAAATATCCACCATCCTAAGAAACCCCAAGGACATAATTGGCTTAGAAAACCAAGGAGTATACGAAATCCCATGCACCACCTGCCCCACCACATACATCGGACAGACCAACAGAAGAATAAGTGCACGCATTGAAGAGCACAAAAACTCACTCAGAAAAGGAGAACAAACTTCATCCCTGGTCCAACACTTTGAAGCCACGGGACATGAAATTGATTTTAAAAAAACCAAAACTATCACCAAAATTGAACATTTTAACAACAGAATAATCAGAGAAGCCATTGAGATAGAAAAACGCCCCCACAGCATAAACAAACGAGATGATACCTCTCGCCTACCAACCATTTGGAAACCCGCCTTGATTGACAGACGAGTCCCAACCACCAAGAATGATAGACCCAAACACATGATAACACCACATGACATCACCACCACACAACCATTCAAAAAGCAAATCCGAACCCACAATGATAACGAGGCACAACCACAAAACAGAAACCTAACTACAGCTGCAACATCAGCCACTTTAAACCCCTCCAAACCACACAATAAGCAAACTGACACCCACTATAAAAACATGGCACCACCACAAACACGAAGCCGAACAAAAGCAGCACAACTCACCAGCTCAGGTCTAAGGCTGGCAGCTGAGACCAGCCCATCCACTCAAAACACACCCCCACCCAATCAGAACACACCCACCATTCAAAACACACTCCCACCCAGTCAGAACACACTTACTCCCCCACCCAATCAGAGCACACCACCCACAGAACACACCCCCTCTGGCAGTTTAAAAAAGAGGAACAAACAGCCACATGCTTCTCCCAGAAGAAGGAAGCAGAAGCCACCAGCCTGATGATGACGGATGGGATTCCGTTGAAACATCGCCCCTACACCTTTAGTTCTACGCGGGGAAAAACCTGAATAACCAAAGACGCATATATATATATATATATATATATATATATATATATATATATATATATATATATATATATATATACTGTATATGTTAAATGCTTGTTAAGTATTTAGAATGCACTTGCTTAAGTCCCAAACATGGGACAAATCTTATTTCCTGTTTCAGCCTAACCCAAGGCCATCTACAGGCAGTAGCCACAGCAGTGGCACCTCATATTTGTGTAATTTTTTTGGGGACTTAAGCAAGTGCATACTAAATACTTAACAAGCATTTAACACATATGTCCCTTGCTTCTCAGCTAACAAAGAGAGAGAGAGCCTGTGGCCTAGGGGTTAAAATGGCTGCTTAAGACGCAGTCGGCCCAGGTTCGAATCTCAGAAGGGTGTGGCTGACTGATGAGAACAAATGAGTTTGAAATGATCATATCTGTCTCCCTTTATTCTTTGTTGGCAAGCCAAAAATTTTTACACACATATACTTTATTTATTTATTTAGATTTATATACCACCCTTTCCCGAAGGACTCAGGGCAGTTTACAGGATATTTAAAAGAAAATCAATACAAAAGTTAAAACAAATTAAAAAAGATTAAATGAAACCCTGAGAAAAAATAAAAACCCAGTTAAAATTAAAAATTAAAAAATATATATACACCAGTGTATTTCTTCCCTCCTCCAACTTTTATTTTTATCTCATATTTATGATTGTAGAAAGCCGGTTTAGGATAATAATAAATTACAGGCTGCAGTAATGCTAAGACATTATGTTGCTTTAGATATGGCAATAAGATATAATGTGCTTTGTTTTTTTGTTGTGTACTTGGTTAGGCAAGCTAATTCTTATTTATTTAATATATCACAGTTAAGCAATGATAGCTGATGCATATGTTGCATGAGCCATTATGTTCTCACAGCCACCTCTGAGTAGAACTTGTTCCTTGTTTGTCTGCTAATATTGCAACATTTTGCAGCTTGTTTTTAAAGAAAATAATTTTAAAATCACTTTAAATACAAAACAATGATTTGCCTATCTAATTTATTTCACCATGTTTGATTGAATGAATTATAATTTTGTGGGGTTCACATGGTTGATAAATACGGTGGGTTCACCTATCACCCAGTGGCTGGATGGGTATATCTCATCAGTATAATATATATTCCACATTTGTTAATGAGCCACAACAGGACAGGAAAAAAGTTTTCTAGATTGGGTTGTAAAAATATTTTTGAATGATGTCTCCAAAAAAGAAGAGAGACAAGAACTGTGGCAAATTCTGAAGAACCAATGATCAGTTGTTCAAAACCTCTACAGATAAGGACAGGGAATTACACACATGCAATTGCCCACATGTGCTCCAGACCATTGCTCCTCACAATGAGACCTCAGAATATTGGCTCCCTCTGGGTTTGAGTGCTGGAAAATGAGGGAATCAGCCATTATGATCACAATTTTATCAGAGCATTTTAAAGAATACTGAGTTCTCTAACCTCATTTTCAAATCATTTTTATTTAACTATCTTAAGGATATTAGAAATCTTTGGAGCATGTTTGAAAAGTCACATGTTGAGCTTACTTTCATCTTTGTACAAAAGAATATTTACCATAAATGTAAGAAGTTAAAGAACTGGAAATAAATGGCAAAAAGCTAAATGTAAGAGAAGGGATGGTAGAATCTGGGGACGAAGTGAAAAGGGAGATCATCCTAGAATCCCTAAATAGCCACAAGATAACCAAGTCCAATCCCCTCCTGAGTATTGTTGACCCTTATCTAACTCTAGGTAGCTGCCAACTACTAGCTGAGATGATTCTGTTCATAGGCTTTTAGCAATTAATCAGTTCAATTGAATTTTCATGTGTGGAGCTGGTCTTTTGTGCCTGACACTAAATTACATTTTGATCTAAGAAAATTATAAACAAAGGTCCAGACAAATTGGGAATATTGAAATTTTTACAATACAATTTTGGAAATAAGAGGAAAAAAGTGTACATTTGCCTTTGGTTTTTGGTTAATACAGGGTCTTAACAAAAAACATTATAATATTTAAAATACTACAGGAGCTTTTCGAAGGAGGAGTAATTAGAATGTTAGCAGTGACATCTGCTTCTATGGATTGATTTTGTCCAAAAGATGTTATTGAAGGAATGACAGACATGAAACAAATTTTGCTTGATGCAGAAATATTAGGACCAGAAATAAAAAACTTCACTTTTTATAACTTTGTATTCCATATTTGGGGTAAAAGTATGAATTATAAAAGAGGGTGTCTATAGTGAAAGCAGAAATGACAAGCAAAAAAATGACCAGTGTAAGGAAGATTTCTATTGGATATACTACAGATGTTGGCTAAAGCTTTGAAAAGTCAAAGAGGTTTGCTAAAGCCTCAAGGAAGCCTTTGGGATGAGGAAAATAAAATTTGAGGAGAGACCAAATCCTGCGCTAACATCTTAAACGAATTAAAAAGAATGTTAAAATAAAAGAAATATAAAGTTGGTTTATTTGACCAAGGTTAAAAATAAGACATGTTTGTATAAACATCTGCTAACTCTTTACAGACTTACACACACACATTTCTTTTTCTTACTCTGCCCTTTTTATTATTTCTATTTCTTCTTCTGACTGAGTTTAGTTTGTATTAGCTTGCAGTATTGTAATCAAAATCTTTACAATTACATATGAAAAATTGAAAATATTTTGAAGAATGTGAATAGGTGAACAGGAAGGATAGCAATAATAACAATTATATTCAGGTCTATAGCAGGTGTCACTGATAACACAAACACAAACTCAGAGTAGCAAGCTCTAACATACAACATCATTAGGCACTGAAATAATACAAGGTTGTTAACAAATGAAAACAAGCATGGATATTAGACCTTTCCATAATCCAACATGGAAAAGAAAGTGGATCCCTGTTATTAGAATCCAGTTCTCAGATTATTTCACGTCAAAAATTACATAGTCTAAGCAAGATAGATAGATGATGGATAGATACAGATACAGATATTTATCACAGTTGTTTGAAATGTACTCCTATGCAGGTCTGACATTTTGCTCTAAAATAAGCTCTGAAGTTTTCACCACACCGTATTGTTATAGTTTTAATATGCACACACATTCACCTAGTGTGTTTCCTTTTCTTTAGCAATTTTTGTCTCGGTAACATGGATTTCCACCAAAGAAAGAAATCACACTCTCTCATAAAGAGCCTCATATATTTTGTCCATTCAGTCACTCACCAGTTTCTGGTAAAAAGCCTTCTTTCTGCTGAGAAGACAGTTCACATCACCTTCTCCTGGCAATGCTGAGGTTACAATTGTAATAAGAAGTGTTCTCAAGTTAAAAAAAAGTGACTTGTTTTTCTTTTATCTGATCCTCCTACATGCATTGATAGCTGTCAACAAATAGACAGCTATCTTAAAACATAGCTTTCCCATGATACATCTAAGATATTGCAGAGAATTTTCACTCTTTTATAACTCTCAGGTGATGTTCCAATTTATACAGTAAAAGCTAACAGGAAATATGAGTACAAAAAGAAATTACTGATATTCTAAGAAATGAATGGCCTTTATTATCTAGAAATACCACTGTCCAGAAAATTATATGTCAGTTACATTACATTTTGCATGAGATGCCAACCAAGTCATTTAAATATAGTGTCTCTGTCTCCCATGAAACTATAACTTTGGAGAAAATATGGTTCAGTCTTTATCTAAGCATTGCCAACCTTTGGGGTTAAGTAAATTCAAGAAACAGGCAAGATCCATGAATAGAGTTTCTGTCTGGCCTATTTTACATTGAACTTTATCAAGGCAGAGTTATTTTTAGCTTCTTTATCATCCTTTCCACTTTTCCAGAACTGAATAGCCACTTCTCCTCAGTTGCTCATTTATTCATTCATGAAGATTAGACTTTTCTTCGTTTTACAAAAATAGTTACTGATTTATTTACCTGTTCTGTTATGATGAAAGGGGGATAGAGATAATATTGAGGGGGAAGGGCTTTGTTCCATTTATAATAGTTTCATCTCTAATTGGGCTAGTGCAACATTTATTTTGTATCTATAATCACCACAAACACAGTATTAGGATGTATCAACCTATTGGCTTCATTGGGAGCTGGCCGGAGTTAGTTAGAAGTTACAAAGAGTCCAAGTTAGATAAGTCATCTAAAAACCACAACTACACTTCCCACTCAAAAGAAGTTAAATTGTGAAATATCGATCCTGGAATCTCTGTTGACTGTGAAAATGTGATTATGGGACCAGAGTAATGTGAGGTGAAATAACAAACTGTCATCAACTCTTTATCATAGAAGTAAACAATATAGGTTTAAGCTTCCTTGGATCACTAACTCCTTTCTTTTAATGATCCAGAGAATATTTATAATTTATAATTCCTGGTTAAAGAACTGAAGGTGGGGCTTTTGAGGAAAACATCCACTTTCTGGTGTGCTTTCTGTGTATATTTTTTTCCCAGAAAAGGTCACTACAAGTCCAGGTGTTCCCTTGCAGGTAGATGTTGCTCTGACTGTAAGACATCCATGTGAAGGCTGTTTGCTTTTTTATATGATTCGTTGATGTAGGAACCTCTTTAAAAAACCTATTTAAGTAAAAAATAATAATCCACCATCCTCAGCAACTTCATGTGAGGCATTCAAAAGGCAATATTCCATTCTATAGAAACCAATTTTTCTAGCCAATTTAACTCCAAATACTGTATTTGTTTTGCTTAATTATCTTATGTACATTAATGTTGCAATCACTTTGGTGGTTCCTTAATCGGATTTTCTTAACTCTAGGACTTGTTTTTCTAGTACATCTTGTAGATTTTTGTTCTTCTGCATACCATATGAGAACATTACTGATAAATGTTCTTGACTCATTTAAGAATTGTGAAGCAACTTTCATTAGTATATTTCTTCTTTTCATATATGCATATATTTCCATCATATAACTCTTTTTAGGGATAAGCAACATTATATAAAATTTAGGAAAGGAGTAAGACATGATAAACAAAATAAATTAAAGGTATATGATTAATAAGAAATGGAAACAAGCCAGACAACATAGAACAATGTATACAAAAATACAACATGGGGCTCCACCCACCCTAGTCCAAATAGTAGAAAACAGATTTTTTAAGGCTTTTCAGAATTCCATAAATTCCATAAAGCCACTTGGTTCTCTGGGGTCACAGAAAAGGCATGCTTTCAAAATCCTCACAAATGGCACTGTTTATTTGAAGATATTTGTAGCAGCCAAGCAGAAACTATGGTGAGGCAATCCTTCCAAGCTATTGCCACTTGGCATGCTAGTCTTAGTATTTCATCAAATATTGAACCTGAACAGAGGATTAATTATTTATATAGACTGAGAGAGCACGCAAGAGAGAGAAGCATTAATAGTGAATTTTAAAAAACTAAGTTGATTTTACTGGCTGTAACACAATATATATTGATTTCAAACAAAACATAAAATAACAAAATGACAGTCCAAGGTTGATTTTCTTATATTTCCAAAACCCCTTGATAATTTTTAACTTTCAGAGAACTCTTTGGATCTTCCTGGAGCCTCAATAACATTGGTTAATTTCTTTGCAAAATCCAAATGTGATCAGGTTGATGTTTCTTATGCCTTCATATAAATAGTAATTCAGAGTACGGTAAATAAAGTTATCTATAGTTATTAAGTGTTATTAACTAATGCAATTATTACTATTTTTTCTTACCTAGGTTACAGGATTGCTTGCTTCTCAATGGAATATTCCTATGTTTGGGTTTGTTGGCCAAACAACAAAGCTGAGGAACTCATTTTTTTATGACACTTACATCAACCTTGTTTCACCAGTGCACCTGATAGGAGAAGTACTGCATAAAACACTTCAGTATTTTGGGTGGAAATATGTTGGCCTGTTTGGAAGTTCATATGATACATTTACATGGGGTGAAACAGAGGAATTATGGACAAGTATAGAAAAACAACTCAAATTCAATATAACCATCACAGCAAACGTAAGATACAACACAAACAATCAAAGCCTCCATAAGGAGAAACTGAATTATATATCATCTCTTTCCAGAAGTAAGTTTCAGAAGAAAATAAAATTTAATTAGTATAAATTACAAATATACCTGAGCTCTTTGGAATAAAATAAGATAAAAATACTTAATCTTCCTGATTATCATTTTTTAAAGAGTTGGAGGGAGTGACATGATTAAGTCTTTCCATTTGTAATCAGAATTATTAATATAATGCATAACATTGGGAAGCAGAATTTCAAAATGTCTTTGGATCATATCATAGAATACTGTAGCAATATTTACATATTTGGCTCTTAATATTACTCCTACTAACTAAAGGTCACGAATGGTAGATAATGTTTCTCGAATTCATTTAGAAATGTTTGAAGACCTGAAGTATCACTGTTTGCCTCTGGGGTATAGGAAATAAACCCCATAATTGCAATGAATCATATTATTCATTTAAAGTTTAATTCTTGAGATGAGCAATTACATTGATTTCAATGGAGCTAGCTACTTGGTACGTAAAAGTACCATTTTATATATCTGCATCCCTGGAAATGCATTAGAATACAAATTCAGGACTTTGAAAAGCATAGACATACACAGATATAATATGGATATAGATAGATATAGATACTGTTTATATATATATACTGTTTATATATATATACTGTTATATATTTATATATAACTATAACTATAACTATAACTATAACTATATAAACAGGGAGGACCTTCTCAGGGTGCCACCGGCAAAGGAATGCCGGCGGGCTACACCCAGGGGGAGGGCCTTCTCTGTGGGCGCGTCTGCCCTCTGGAACCAGTTACCTGTAGAGCTTAGGACTGCCCCTGATTTTCGTTCGTTCCACCGGGACCTGAAGACCTGGCTCTTTGAGCTTTCCGGCCAGGACTGAGGATTTTTTTATTTTTTAACTTATTGTAATTGGGTTTTTAATCACAGTTATATGGGTTTTAGATTTTAATTAAGGAAAATTTAATCTATTTTAATTGTTATTAATTTTTGTATTGTAATGTTGTTTTAATTGCCTTGTGAACCGCCCTGGGTCCTACGGGAGAAGGGTGGTATATAAGTTTAATAAATAAATAAATAAATAAAATATAAATGATATATAGATAGATATAGATGATATAGATATACATAATACAGATTCATTCAACTTTTGAGACTTCTTAAGTACCCATAAAAGAAAAAAAGAGAAATCTCTTATTTATAATCCCTACACTGATAGTTTTCATTCAGTAGCAGTTTCATTCCTGCCATCTCAATCCCACCTCTGCCAAAAGCCAGTCTCATTGCTGTCTATTTTCTCTGCCATTTTTGTGCTGATCACAGACTCTTTATCCCCGCATCTTTCTCTTCCAAACTGCTTCATAAAACATATTTAAAACACTTTTATACTTAATATTGCAAAGATCTTTGTAAGTTGATATCTGGTTGCTTTGAACTTCCATACTCTTCTGTATTAACTTTAGATAAGAGACAACTAATTGTTTCAATTTCTTTGCAGTTATTGTTTTAATCTGCAATCCTTTGGATGCAAGATCCATTTTGTTACAGGCCAAAGAATTAGGTATGACAAACGGACCATATGTGTTCTTTGTTCTGCAACAGTTTGAGGTTAGTAAGTAACAATGGGTATTTTATTATCATGTTTAAAACATTTTTAGATTCTATAATTGGGCAAGAGCAACTATAGTTCTAATGCTTACTTTAGCTCATAACACAGAAATGAAATACCTAAATTAGAATATATTATCAATAAGGGAAATGCAACAACCCAATTCATCATGTGAGGATTTCAATAATATGTTAAATAACTGTTTAAAATAAAAAATCTCCTAGGTTTCCTAACCAAAAGCATTCCAGGTTCAAATTACTTTTATGTAAGTGATATTTTGGAAAAGGATAGACCTATAGGTGGTGTAAACTTGACACATGGAGATGATTAACTTAAATGGTTAAGTCACAATTAAAATAATTCCTTTTTTGTCCTTGCATTCTGAACCAATTTTTGATAGTGTTCAAGGGTAATCCCCATGTAGAACAAATTATAGTAGTCCAGACAAGTTACTAGAACAGAGTCCAGATTAGTTATTAGACAGAAAGCAGGACCTCATAATCCAGTAATATTATGTGCTTATTGTGTGCAATAAGCATTCAAGATGAATATGTCCAAAGGGCGACCTATCTATACCAGTTCTATTTGATGAGGAGTCATATGGTCCATGAGAACTCCCAAACTGTGCAATCTCTGTCAGGTGTGGAGAACCAAGAACAAGATGAATATTACAAAATAGCTTCTTTATTGCTACTCACTTATAGGAATCTTGCCAAAGTAAAACACATTCTACATAATTATCAGATAAATCCTGTGAAGATTTATTTCTTGATCTCTTCCTGCATGTCAGTGACTCAGTGCTGATTTGTCACTTTATTCCTCCTCCCTATAACTCAGTGCCAGATTCTGCCATAAACTCCCTCTTATTCTAAACCAAAGAAGGAAAATCTCAAGTCACAGGATCAAAATTCACAACCAATTTTTCTTACTAGAGTTGAGACAAAAACTATTCTTCCCCATCCAGACACTTGAGCAATGCTTGATTGTCCAGGGAGCTGAGGTAAACCAAATCAATATCAGCATATTGATCACATTGCACACCAAGCTGAAGTGAAACGTCCCCAGCAACTCACTGTAAATGTTAAACAAAAATGCTCTCACCCAATCAACACTAACTGGAATTTCCCCAAAGGAAGAAAGACCATTCAGAACAGCGTCAGAACAGCTACTCAGCCACTCAGACCCAGAGTGAGCAGGATGGATGCACTATCCCATTTCAAATACTGCAGCAGTGCTAGCTAGCCCTGCTGTATCCAGACTGGAAAGGGGTTGAGATAATTCTCCAGATTCTTTGGAACTGCAAGCTAGTCAACTTGCCCACCACCTTTGGAGACAGGAGAAAATTGTGCAGTTCTGTTGGATCCAGAGATAGCTTCTTAAGGAGGATGATGTGCAACCACCCTTTCTCTGAAGAATGCATTTATTACTGCATGGATCTTCCCTATGCTTCCTCTGTGGAGGCCTTGGCTAGCCAGAAAGGGTATGGATTTAAAACAAAAGATGACATACTCACATCCCCAGGACCCAATCATTAAAGACTAAAAGGTCTCACTCCTTCCAGATAACATGCAAAACCAGGACTTACATAGCTGAAGTTCAATGTAGCACAAACCCAATAAACATTATCTATCAGCTACCAAGAATAGTTATCAAGACCCACCATAGGACTTGATCACCATGAACAAGGCTGCTGGACTGATGGTTCCTGCTCAAGAAGGTGGCAGCAGTGGCTAGGAGTGCCTTTGCACAGGTTTGTCTAGTGAGCCAATTGGACCATTCTTGCAATGGAGAGACCTTGCTCAAGAACACTCATGTTTTGGTCATCTCCCATTTGGATCACAGCAATGTATTCCATACGGAGCTGCCCTTGAAGACTACCCAGAAACTTCAATTGGTCCAGAATGCAGCAGCACGCACAGTAATGGCAATCTCTATGTTTCCCCAGCTCATTTGTGCATGAGATGCAATGATGTTTAGTGTCTTTCTGGATGTAATTCAAGATGCTGGTCATCACCTTTAAAGCTCTAAATGGCACAGGGCCATTTTATCTGCAGGACTGTCCTTCCCTAAGACATATACCCATCCTACCAGGTCAAATAAAGGGGGCACACTCCTAGTCCCTTTCCCTAAATATTGCCAGGAAGCATGCCTTTTCCATACTAGCCCCTGCACTATGGAACATTCTGCCTTCTAAAGCGTCAGCAGACTTCTTCCCTCCTACCATTCCATAAACTTTCAAATACCAATAACTTACTTGTGAGGTATATTTTACTGACCTTCACATTCACACAGTGAGACACACCAACTGAATTGTGCATATTTTACTAGAACTTACTATTTCTCTCTCTTCTCTTCCAGGCCTACTTTTTGGAAGAGACTTGGAATCATAAAAACATCAGTGTCTTAGATGCTTATCAGTCTGTTTTTATAATAGCTCTTAGATCTTACAGAGAATATAAGAACTACTCTGATTTCATGAAGGAACTCCATGATACCCTCAAGGAAAAGCAGCCTTCTTACAATTTTTTTTCTTTACAAGAAGAGGTTATATTTACTGTACTAATTGAAAATGTCCTTATTAGGAATAAACCTTAAAGGAATTTTTTGTTACTCCCATGACTTGATTTGGTGCCAATGTTGCCAAATTTATTACATATCTAATATCTAACTATCCAATTATCTAATTCATCTCCAATCTGATGGTTTTTAGTTGTTTGCACTTAACTTTCTCTTGTAGGAATATGAGCTTGAATTGTCCCTAAATAGTGGGCACCAAGTTGGAAGAGACTGAGCTAAGGATTTTGTGAAATTAAAAATCATGCTGTGGTGAAATAATCAGAGTAAAGAAACAATAGAAATTCAATATTCTTTGCAAGTAACAACACGGTAGCTATTGTTCTTTAATCTTCACCAGTTTTAAAATAAGAGCAGTGAATGACATGCTAAGAAATGTCAGTTAACTAACATATGCCACCATCTTACCCACTTGCACTATTTCTTTAGCCAAACTATTTCATTGGGTCAACTGAAGCCCAAATATATGCCATTTTGGGAATTGTAAATTGGGATATGTATCTAAAGCTGGGGAAAGAATTTGTAATAAACTGCTAAAATTGTAATAGTGTGGTTTCTGCACGTTAGGGCAAGGTTACTGTTGACACTCCATCTTCTATCATCTTAAAGAAGCAGAAACCCTGGTCTCCAGTCTAATTTGCAAGCAGACAATTTTAAAGGGGATATGCCTCCTTATTTTTCCCCAGAAGTTCAAACTCTTTCATATATGGTATCCTTTTTCAGTTAAATTCTTATGCTGCATACCTTCATGATGCTGTTTTGCTTTATGCATCAACTGTAAAAGAAATGTCAGAAGAGAAAAAGGATTTCCTTGATGGAAGGGCATTTATCAACACTTTAAAAGGCTACAATAAAACCCCTCTGTATGGTAAGCTTGTGAGTTAAGACTACAGTCATTTTAAGTTGGCAGGGCCAATAATACAGCAAAAACGTTGGCTGTGGTTACCCAAAATACAAAAATACAAAGAATCTGGGATGGTCTATGTCAGGGGTGTCAAACTCACAACATTACGTGATGTGTCGCAACGTATCATGACTTTTTTGCCATTGCTGGCAATGATGTGGATGCGATTTTGCTATGATCCGGCCTGCGGGCTGGCAGTTTGACATGACTGGTCTAGGTGGTTAGTTTATAGTAGCTCATGCAAACCCAGAAGGTAGGCTGAGTAAACTGGATGTAAGTATATCATGGGTAATTGTCATGTGAAGATCATATCTGAAAGTAAAATAATTTTGAATGCATCTCCATATAAACAAGAATGGGAATATTTTTATAGCCATATTGCCCAATTGAGGTATTGAATATCAAACGTGAGCAGAGCCAAAGGCAAAATGGGAAAGATCTGATCTGGCAAGAGATCTTTTCTCACTATTCACATGCTGTTTGTAATCAGACTGTTTCTAAATTCAGAAGTAATAAAATAATTCATTTTTATGATCGCTTTATTGATTAATACTATTCTGGGATTTTGAAAATTCAGAATTGTCCCAGGAAAAATAGGGTATATAAGAAATGTTTAAGCATCTGTATCTTGCATGTTTTTGTTATTTAGGCATCACTGGTCCTATGCACATTGATGAACTGGGTGAGAGAAAAATGGATTATTCTGTGTATGATCTTCAGGAATCTGGAAATTCTACTCTCTTCATACCTGTTCTTAATTTTGATAATTACAGAAGGACATTAAGGTATTTCTGCCTATGTATATTTAATAAATACTCTGTAATTTAATCTTTCATATAGCATGAAAATATATATAGATATAAATATATAAAGGTTTAGTCTGTCAAGTACAATATATAGTTTCTTTATTTATCTATTGAATGAGTAGCTTATTGTCTTTGGTTTATGGAGAATGAATTTAGGCCAACTTCAATCAGAAGCATAATTCTTTTTACAGTTAGAGCAATCTGACCCCTGCTTTTCATGGGTTACTTTTTCTATGAGTTCATGTGTACAGTATCTGTTCAAGTCTCTTTGAAACTGAGCTCATGAACATGTCCATATAGGCATGAGCAATAACCTAGGTGACCTCATGAACATGTTCAAATTTTTTTTTGGTAATAACAAGAAAGTTGCTTGACATTGGTTTCTGAGATATTTTCTCAACTATCCAGTCCTATTTGCACCCTATCATTTTCTGGTGTTCTCCAAGCATTAAATGGCTCTCACCCAAATTGGTTGGATGGTAAGTTGTATTGAGAGACAGTGACTGGCCCAAATTCACCCAGTTGACTTTCATGGCTAAGCTGGAACAGTCTCTCACTTTCTAGCCTCCTGCCTTAACCACTTGATCTCTCTGTCTCTCTCTCTTTCTCTCTCTCTCTCCCTCCCTCCCTCCCTTCCTCTCCCTCTCCTTCTCCCTCCCTCTATGACTCCTTCTCCCTCTCTTTATCCTGCCTTCTATATGTTTAGTATTTACTGGAGCATTTGCTGAAATGTAATGTCACCAGTATGCTGATGAATCCCATTCTATTTGAATTATGATACATACATTTTTATTAAACAATATAAAAAAGAAAAAATGTTGTTACAGAAAAAATAATATAAAAATAAGTTACTTTTTAAAGTATGGGTTGATTTACAACAAGTTTAGTTTATTTAGATTTCAATAATAAAAAGAAAGGAAGTGCCAAAGAATGTTCAAACTATCACACCATTGCACTCATTTCTCATGCTAGTAAAGTTATGCTTAAAATCCTACAAGCTAGACTCCAGCAATATGTGGATCGAGAACTACCAGAAGTACAGGCAGGATTTCGAAGAGACAGAGGAACCAGAGATCAAATTGCCAACATACGCTGGATCATGGAGAAAGCTAGAGAGTTCCAGAAAAACATCTAATTCTGCTTCATTGACTATGCTAAAGCCTTTGATTGTGTGGATCATAACAAACTGTGGCAAGTCCTTAAAGAGATGGGCGTACCAGACCATCTTATTTGTCTCTTGAGAAACCTATATGCGGGCCAAGAAGCAACAGTGAGAACTGGACACGGAACCACTGATTGGTTCAAAATTGGAAAGGAGTCTGGCAAGGCTGTATACTGTCGCCCTGCCTATTTAACTTATATGCAGAGCACATCATGAGAAAGGCAGGGCTAGATGAATCAAAAATTGAAATTAAGATTGCCGGAAGAAACATCAACAACCTAAGATATGCAGATGATACCACTCTAATGGCAGAAAGTGAAGAAGAACTAAAGAGCCTCTTGTTGCGAGTGAAGAAGGAGAGTGCAAAACTTGGGTTGAAACTAAACATTAAGAAAATGAAGATCATGGCATCCAGCCCACTCAATTCCTGGCAAATAGATGGGGAAGAAATGGAGGTAGTGACAGATTTTATTTTCCTGGGCTCCAAGATCACTGCAGATGGAGACTGTAGCCAAGAAATTAAAAGACGCTTGCTCCTTGGGAGGAAAGCCATGACAAATCTAGACAGCACACTAAAAAGCAGAGACATCACCCTGTCAACAAAAGTGCATATAGTCAAGGCTATGGTCTTCGCAGTTGCAATGTATGGCAGTGAAAGTTGGACCATAAGAAAGGCCGAGCACCAAAGAATTGAGGACTTTGAGCTATGGTGCTGGAGAAGACTCATGCGAGTCTCTTGGACTGCAAGGCGATCAAACCAGTCAGTCCTAGAGGAGATCAACCCTGGCTGCTCTTTAGAAGGCCAGATCCTGAAGCTAAAACTCAAATACTTTGGCCACCTAATGAGAAGGAAGGACTCACTGGAGAAGAGCCTAATGCTGGGAAAGATTGAGGGCAATAGAAGAAGGGGACGACAGAGAATGAGGTGGCTGGATGGAGTCACTGAAGCAGTAGGTGTGAGCTTAAATGGACTCCAGAAGATGGTAGAGAACAGGAAGGCCTGGAGGAACATTGTCCATAGGGTCACGATGGGTCGGACACGACTTCGCAGCTAACAACAACAAATAAAAATAAGATATTTCTGTAAAAATATTACTGACCTTTATTGTTAACCTTTATCACCTCTTATTATCTTCAGTCCCACGGCAGAAATTAATTATATTGATTGGTCAAATGGAGAAATACCTGAAGACAAGCCAGTTTGTGGATTTCACAATGAGTACTGTAAAATTCAAGCCACCAGTGAGTGTGATGTTTACTTGCACCTTATACTATGTATCTGAATCCTGTTCTAGATTTTATTGTAGATCAGACCATTGAATTAAATTTCTATCTTTTTAAAAAAGAAAGATGGCTAATATTAAAAATTAAATTGCATCTGATTGGGATAGCATTGAATAATGTTGAATTATGGCAATTGGCTGTACTAATTGAAGCTGGTAGGAACCGGAATTCAGTAACAACTGGAAAATGTTGACCGACAGAATGTTAACTAAAACCATTGCTGCAAATCACTTTCGTTCTTCAAAAGTTCTCTACGCTATTCCTAGCCAATGTAGAAAAGCTTCATCCATAATTCTCATTGCCTTGATTAATTCTAAATTCTATGTTTATAACAAGGTCAAACCACTTTTTGCAATTATTTGATAGATTTGCTGTCCTAAAACATAATTCACAATTTTTGTATCAGATGGCATGCTTCATCAATCCTGAGCTCATTCTTCCTATTCCATAATGACTTGTACTATTTTTTGTCATTAGAAGGTACAGCTGTGATTGTTATGATCGTTCTCCTGATAATAACCATATTGGGGACCATAGGTGTGACAATATTTATGAAGATTTATAAAGGCCACCTTCAAAAGCAAATCAGTGATATTGGATGGAGAATTAACTATGAGGATATCATTCTTCTTAATGATAATAAGGTAAACTGTTACATGCTGTGATGATGAATGGTGGGAAACCATTGTCCAACACAACTATTGGACACAAAGTGAGGGAAAAAATAGCACATATTAAACTAAAACTGAAACAGAAATATGAGGTCCATTCTAATTATTCTTAATGATGCCATCCATTCAATAAATTGGAATGAAATGTATTTAGAGAAATCAGTGGTAGTCTTATTTCTTTTTTCTAGTTCAAAGATATGGCAAAAACCCAAAAGTTTCTAATACCATGGGATGGAAGACTCAATAACATTGTTTTGGGTTTTCCAAAATCAAGACTTTTTATCTTAACAGGATGGATTAGATTTTCTCCTGTGATCACAAAGCCCTTGGCATTGTCTAGAAGAGTAACTTTTTTATGCTAATCGGAGATTTGTTTTGACATCAGAATCTCTAATATAACATTTTATATTCACTTTGAAAGGAAAAATATGATCTGCCTCAACCAAGCACATCAGAACCTGAAGAAACAGAAAATGTTGGGGCACATTTGTTTATCTCCAGCAGTAATTATTCTTCACTGAAAGACAAGCAAGGAAAGGAAGATTTTTTCACTACAGTAGGATTGTATCAGGTATGTATATAGAAATCCCAACTATAGTACATGCATTAGGAAATAAGAGTACATCTCTTTAATTTCTGTTGCATTTACGGTAATAGTATTTCCATTATTTACAGGGCACAAGCTGCTCAGCAATATACCGTAAAATACAGAATAATTCATGGGATACTAGATAGGATTGGGAAGGTGACATCTTTGATTTTTGTTGTTGTTAGTTGCGAAGTCGTGTCCGACCCATCGCAACCCTATGGACAATGTTCCTCCAGGCCTTCCTGTCCTCTACCATCTTCTGGAGTCCATTTAAGCTCACGCCTACTGCTTCAGTGACTCCATCCAGCCACCTCATTCTCTGTCATCCCCTTCTTCTATTGCCCTCAATCTTTCCCAGGATTAGGCTCTTCTCCAGTGAGTCCTTCCTTCTCATTAGGTGGCCAAAGTATTTGAGTTTTAGCTTCAAGATCTGGCCTTCTAAAGAGCAGTCAGGGTTTATCTCCTCTAGGACTGACCGGTTTGATCGCCTTGCAGTCCAAAGAACTCGCATGAGTCTTCTCCAGCACCATAGTTCAAAGGCTTCAATTCTTTGGTGCTCAGCCTTTCTTATGGTCCAGCTTTCACTGCCATACATTGCAACTGGGAAGACCATAGCCTTGACTATACGCACTTTTGTTGACAGGGTGATGTCTCTGCTTTTTAGTGTGCTGTCTAGATTTGTCATGGCTTTCCTCCCAAGGAGCAAGCATCTTTTAATTTCTTGGCTACAGTCCCCATCTGCAGTGATCTTGGAGCCCAGGAAAATAAAATCTGTCACTACCTCCATTTCTTCCCCATCTATTTGCCAGGAATTGAGAGGGCTGGATGCCATGATCTTCGTTTTCTTAATGTTTAGTTTCAACCCAAGTTTTGCACTCTCCTTCTTCACTCGCAACAATAGGCCCTTTAGTTCCTCTTCACTTTCTGCCATTAGAGTGGTATCATCTGCATATCTTAGGTTGTTGATGTTTCTTCCGGCAATCTTAATTCCAACTTTTGATTCATCTAGCCCTGCCTTTCTCATGATGTGCTCTACATATAAGTTAAATAGGCAAGGCGACAGTATACAGCCTTGCCGGACTCCTTTCCCAATTTTGAACCAATCAGTGGTTCCGTGTCCAGTTCTCACTGTTGCTTCTTGGCCCGCATATAGGTTTCTCAAGAGACAAATAAGATGGTCTGGTACGCCCATCTCTTTAAGGACTTGCCACAGTTTGTTATGATCCACACAATCAAAGGCTTTAGCATAGTCAATGAAGCAGAATTAGATGTTTTTCTGGAACTCTCTAGCTTTCTCCATGATCCAGCGTATGTTGGCAATTTGATCTATGGTTCCTCTGTCTCTTCGAAATCCTGCCTGTACTTCTGGTAGTTCTCGATCCACATACTGCTGGAATATAGCTTGTAGAATTTTAAGCATAACTTTACTAGCATGAGAAATGAGTGCAATGGTGCGATAGTTTGAACATTCTTTGGCACTGCCTTTCTTTGGAATTGGAATGTAAACTGATCTTTTCCAATCCTGTGGCCACTGTTGAGTTTTCCAAATTTGCTGGCAAATTGAGTGTAGCACTTTTACTGCATCGTCTTTTAAGATTTTGAATAGCTGGAATACTGTCACCTCCACTAGCTTTGTTGTTGCTCAGCTTTTCTAAGGCCCACTTCACTTCACATTCTAGGATGTCTGGCTCGAGGTCAGTGACCACCTCATTGTGATTATCAGGGACGTTAAGCTCATTCTTGTATAGTTCTTCTGTGTAATTTTGCCACCTCTTCTTAATCTCTTCTGCCTCTGTTAGGTCCCTGCCATTTTGGTCCTTTATCATGCCCATTTTTGCATGAAATGTTCCTTTCATCTCTCCAATTTTCATGAAAAGATCTATGGTCCTCCCTATTCTATTGTTTTCTTCTATTTCTTTGCATTGTTCATTTAAGAAGGCATTCTTATCTCTTCTAGCTATTCTTTGGAATTCTGCATTTAATTGGGCATATCTTTCTTTTTCTCCCTTGCCTTTTGCTTCCCTCCTTTTCTCAGCTATTTGCAAAGCTTCCTCAGACAGCCATTTTGCTTTCTTGCATTTCTTTTTTTGGGGGATGGTTTTGGTTGCTACCTCTTGTACAATGTTGTGAACCTCTGTCCATAGTTCTTCAGGCACTCTGTCTATCAGATCTAATTCCTTAAATCTATTTGTCACCTCTACTGTATATTGAACAGGGATATGATTTAATTCATACCTGACTGGCCTAGAGCTTTTCCCTACTTTCTTTAATTTAAGCCTAAACTTTGCAACAAGAAGCTCATGGTCTGAGCCACAGTCAGCTCCTGGTCTTGTTTTTACTGACTGTATAGAGCTTCTCCATCTTTGGCTGCAGAGCATATAGTCAATCTGATTTCTGTGTTGACCGTCTGGTGATGTCCATGTGTAAAGCCGTCTCTTGGGTTGTTGGAAAAGAATGTTTGCTATGACCATCGTATTCTCTTGACAAAATTCTATCAGCCTGTGCCCTGCTTCATTTTGTACTCCAAGGCCAAACTTGCCTGTTATTCCAGTTATCTTTTGGCTTCCTACTTTAGCATTCCAATCCCCCATGATGATAAGGACATCATTTTGGGTGTTAGTTCTATAAGGTGGTGTAGGGCTTCATAGAACCGGTCAATTTCATCCTCTTCAGCACCGGTGGTTGGGGCATAGACTTGGACTACTGTGATATTGAATGGTTTGCCTTGGATTCGAACTGAGATCATTCTGTCATTTTGAGGATTGTATCCCAGTATTGCTTTTCCTACTCTTTTATTGACTATGAAGGCTACTCCATTTCTTCTGAGGGATTCTTGCCTGCAGTAGTTTACCTGATGGTCATCTGAATTAAATTCACCCATTCCTGTCCATTTTAGTTCGCTGATATCTAAGATGTCGATGTTTAGTCTTGTCATCTCTTGTATGACCACGTCCAGCTTTTCTTGATTCATGGATCTTACATTCCAGGTTCCTATGGAGAAAAAATCTTTACAGCATTGGACTTTCCTTTTACCACCAGACATATCCACAGCTGAGCATCCTTTCGGCTTTGGCCCAGTCGCTTCATTGTTCCTGGCGCTACTAGTACTAGCCCTCTGCTCTTCTCCAGTAGCATATTGGACGCTTTCTGACCTGAGGGGCTCATCTTCCAGCGTCATATCATTTTGCCTTTTGGTACTGTCCATAGGGTTTTCATGGCAAAGATACTGGAGTGGTTTGCCATTTCCTTCTCCAGTGGATCACGTTTTGTCAGAACTCTCTGCTATGACCTTTCCGTCTTGGGTGGCCCTGCATGGCATAGCTCATAGCTTCATTGAATTACGCAAGCCCCTTCACCACGACAAAGCAGTAATCCATGAAGGGGCATCTTTGATTAGCTTTGTAGAAATTGGAATTAAATGAAGTTCTTAGACTATTGTAAATGCAGTGTAGAACTGTATACCATCTAAATCCAAATTATTGGATGATATGTTTCTGCAAAATATTTTAGTGACTGTGCATAGACAGATTATTTATACTTTTATTGTATTTCCACTTTGTATCTCACCTAAAGCTCTCTGGGCAGTTTATGAAACATAGTGAAGGGAAATGACCTGGGATTTCTTTCAAAACATTTGTATACGCCTAAGAAAAGATGAATGGAAGAAACTTTCTTCATTTGTATAATTGTACAGGGTTGTACAGTCCTTGATTTATAATCATTTGTTTAATGGTCATACAAAGTTATGATAACATTGAAAAAGCTGACTTAAGACTAGTCTTCTCACTTACAACTGATGCGGTGTCTCTGGGGTGAAATGATCAGAATTTGAATACTTGGCAACCAGCATATATTTATGTGTTTGCATCATCCCAGGGTCACATGATCACTATCTGGGACTTTCCCAGGAAGTTTCTGGCAAGCAAAATCAATAGACAAATGCAGATTTGATTAACAAGTGTATGGTTTGTTTAACTATAGCCAAAAAAAAAACTTGTAAAACTTGGGCATGACTCACTTAATAAGTGGATCACTTAGCAACAGTTCTGGTCCCAATTATAGTTGCAAGTCAAGAACTATCTTTTCTAAATGATTATTCAAGCCCTGTTGATTCTTCCCAGGACACATTTTATTCTATGAACCATTTTACATCTAATAGACCTGTAAAATAGATTTTTGAAAATTTAAGAATTTAAGAACTATAGAAAAGTTTAAATTTGTTTTGTTCCATCCTGGCATTTTAATATTTTTTTAGGGTTCTCCTGAAATTTCCAAGTATCCCTATATAGGTGGTCCTCAATTTACAACAATTCGGTACAGGATTTTGGTCATAAGCCAGGATGATAATTAAGCCAGTCATTATGTGACCTAAGTCAATTTTACAACCATTTTTACCACAAACTTAAAGTGAGCCACCAGAGTTGTTATGAGAAATTGGTTGTTAAATGCATCCAGTAAATCCAATGGGTGTTTTCAGCTAAAGAATAGTTAAAAAAAAGAAAGAAAAAAAATTATGGTCACGTGACCGTGGGTTGCTGCAGTTGGTCCTAAATGAAACAAATTGTTGAGTTCTTGAAATGTGGTGACGTGACCATGGGCAGGGGGCAGCAAAATGTTTTATGATACTGTAGTAAGAAGTACTTGATAGGCATCCTTTCCAAGGCTATCATAACTTTGAACAGTTGTTAAACAGCCAGTCATTAAGCAAGTATTACCTGTAATTAATGTTGTCTTCAATTTAACCAGTTATTTCTATTAATTCTTTAGGTATATTTAGCTTCTCTTTAATTCTCATAAATTTGAATTTCTCTTGAGAAGATGATCATACTTACAATAATTACCAAGCAATAATTTTGCTACTCATTTCTGCTATGCTTTTATATAAAATATTGCATTTTCTGCTCACTTCCGATTACAAATGTTATATTTGAAGAAAATATAGTAACTTTTATAAATACAGTTTTCTGATGTTATTGGAGATGTCATTCTTCTACGGAACAGATTTTTATTAAACCTGGACTCATTCTGTAAAATACAGTCCAACAGCAAATAAACACTTACAAAAGTAAACGTCTTTATTGCATTGAGATGGCACTTGAGAAACTCATGATCCAGTGGTTTTGGGATATTAAGGCATAATTTTCTCCTCACCCCCAAGACTCCCTATGAGCTATTTGCCATGCCTTAGGTCCAAACAGGCCCTTTCCCACTCCCATTTTGTCCTCCGAAGCCTTAGGCCTGATTTCCACACCACCTGGCAAAATGCCCTTATCTCGCCACTTATCCTTATCTCTCGAAGCTCCATGGCCTTCCAGAACACTGGGATGACTTCCTTCTTTGTGTGGCTGAATGGCATACATCCAAAAGCCTTTTTGTCTTGCCAGTAAAATGGTGACTGCATTTGGGTAGTTGCTGTATGGCCTGGAGATAAACTGCTTTTTTTGCTGCTTAATAAGTTCTGCATAGTGCTGCAGAAGCTTCTACAACCACTGTTGAAACCTTTCTATAAGGCAGCAAAATGAAGCAGTTTGTCTGGTGGCCACCATGTTGTCCCCAGCCATTTGTGGGAGGAGGCAAAATGGCAACTGCATTTGGATCCCCGCAGCATGACCTGGGGACACATGACCTGCCCTCCTTCCATAAAATGAGGTCCTGAGAGCTTCAGAAAATAAGCATGGGCCATGATGGTTGTGTGGGGAGGAGACTCAAGTACTGCAGGCTTCTGGTGGGATGGGAGAGGAGGAGAAAGGAGGAAGGGCAATGATTCTCTGAGGGATTGTAAGGACAAATGCCTGCTGCTGCCATCATAATTTTGAAATGGAGTCCTAAGTAGTTTTTTGG
Organism: Vipera ursinii; assembly: GCF_947247035.1. Classification (NCBI taxonomy): domain Eukaryota; kingdom Metazoa; phylum Chordata; class Lepidosauria; order Squamata; family Viperidae; genus Vipera; species Vipera ursinii. The sequence goes on along the minus strand of NC_139518.1, from coordinate 52,476,387 downwards.
GGGGATGTTTGATCATAATTTTAAATGTTCATTAAATGGCCTGTTGTACCTTGAGAATTTTCTATATAGCAATAATTTTCATTTTAAATCAATTTGAATGAGAGCAATTTCAAACTAAAAATATCTTGTCCTGCCCTCAGGTGCTTTGGAGAATAGCTTGACTTCCTCTTCTTTGTGGCAACTCTTGAGATATTGGAACACTGCTATCATGTTACTCCTAGCCCTTCTCTTCATTAAACATATCCAATTCTTTATGTTTTTTAGCCTCTAGTACCTACTCATCTTTGTTGCTGTTCTCTGCATTCTTTCTAGAGTCTCAACATCTTTTTTACATTGTGGCAACCAAATCTGGATGCAACATTCCAACTGTGGTCTTACCAAGGCATTATAAAGTGGTATTAACACTTCACATGATTTTGATTCTATCCCTTTGGTTGACTTAATCTTCTTTGCGACAACTCCTTAGATATTGGAATACTGCTATCATGTCACCCCTAGTCCACTGCTAGGACTGAATTGGCTTTTGTGGCAGCTGCAGCAAACTGCTGACTCATATTTAAGTGATAGTCCACTAGGACTCCAAGATCCCTCTCACAATTACTGTCATTGAGCCAGCTATCACGTATACTATACCTGTACCTTTGGTTTTTCTTGCCTAAATGTAGGATTTTACTTTTTTCACTATTAAATTTCATTTTGTTAGATAGCGCCCAATGTTCAAGTCTGACAAGATCCTCCTGTAGCTTAAGCCTATCTTCTGGGGTGTTGGCTATTCCTGCCAGCTTGGTGTCATCTGCAAATTTGATGAATTCCCCATCTATCCTCTCATCTAAATCATCGATGAAGATGTTGAAGAGTACTGGGCTAAGACAGAGCCTTGAGATACCCTTCTGCATATTGCCCTCCATGTAAATGCAATTCCATTGAGGCCTACACATTGAGTGCAGTTGGTCAGTCAGTTATGAATTCATTTGGTGGTGATACTGTCTAACCCCATTTTTCTATCTTGTCAAGTAGTAGGTTATGGTGAATTCCTCTACAGGCAATGGCCCTATTTTATCTAGCTAGATGGGCAACAAAATATAGGAAAAGGTGGCCCCCTCAGCAGGTCTGAAATTATGTAGGACCTTCAGGGTAATCACCAATACTTTAAATCACATCCAGAAGGAAATTGACAACATTTGCAGCTCCTGATGTAGCAGGGTGACCTAAGCATATCAAGATAACCAATTCTGCACTCTGCACTAACTCTTATTTCTGGATGTTCTTCATGCACAGACTCACATAGAGAGCATTGCAGTAAATCCAACTAAGAAGTGACTAAGGCATGAGAATGAGCAGGACCTGTAGCCCAGGAAAGCTTGATATAGCCAGAAATCTAGATGTAATTGTGCAAAAGCTGTCAAATAAAACCCCTTTCATAGTTAAAGATATAAAGTCCCTAAAATTGTTGGATCTTCAACTCCCAAATCAGTTTGTCTTGTAGGGATTAAGTTAACCTATTCTTTCCCATCCAGATCATGAAGGCCTTCAAGCATTGGGTGAGCACTTACACAACATCACCTGCTCAGCCTGGGAGTGGATGTCTAACAGAGCACCATCAGCATATTATTTGTGCCAACATAGGACTCCCCTAGTAGTTTCATACAGATGATGATAAGAAGCTGTTAGACGAGATATCCATTATGCACTCCATAATGGAACTTCTATTTTCCCATCAGCACCTTCTGGAACTGACCTTTCAGGAACCAAGACAGTGCTGCTATTCCAAAATGGTTTCTATGTTAAAGCAAAAAAAACTGTTTCATTTTTTAACCTTTTGTTTGCCCATTTTTGCTTTTGTTTCAGGGTTTTCTTGTCGCTGTCAAGTTCATTGATAACCAAGCAGATGCCTTGGTTTGGACATCATCAGTTCTTCAAGAGATTCAAATGGTATGTCTATTCATTAATTCTTTAAAATCCTCTGTTGAAAATCTGTGTCTTCTTTAAATCTTCAGATTCTACAGTTGAATTTCAAACTTGAACCCAGGGTAATAAACTGGGCTACTAATATCTGACTTCCTACTACAATTAAGAATTACTAACTAGGTCACTGCTCTATGATTTAATTTTGAAATTTACTCCTAAAACCTCAATGGTTTTAATGAAGTCATACAAAATTAAATACTGCACCTTGATTTATTAGAGGTGCTAGGCACTTTTGTGACAGAAGATTATTTGAAAGAAAGAACAGCAACATTACAGGAGTTCATAGTAGCTTGTCTACATTACTATCTTCTCCTTTTACTCAAATGACCAATTGTCATCTCCTTCAGCTCAGCATCATCTTAGCAAGGGAGCATTCTGCTAGCAAGATTTCCTCTAGTAACTTCTACTGTTGCTCAGCTTAATTATCCTCAGTTACAATGATTTCTTTAACTTTAAAATCATCATGTCCAAATTATCTTCTTCTCTAATGGAAAAAAGAATTAAAATACAGATTTTTTCCATTACAATGGATAAAATTTATTTGACAATGTAAGTGACAATTCTGGTAAAACATTGATAAGTTTGATTAGCTGGTATATTGAAATCTTATTTGGTAAGTGTTCTTGATAACCAAGTGTTCTTGATAAAAAAATGCTGTGAAAATAACAATAACAATAATAATAAAGTTGGAAGGGACCTTGGAGGTGATCTAGTCCAACCCCCTGCCCAGGCAGGAAACTCTATACCTTTTCAGACAAATGGCTGTCCAGTCTCTTCTTAAAAACTTCAAGAAACACAATCGTCTTAAAAACTTCAAGAAACACAATCCCATTCAGAACCAGAGTCATATGTCTATCAAGATTGATTGACTTCCTGTAGAAGTAGATGTAGATATAGGCTGGGGTCTGTGCAGAAGAAATTAAGAATTGATAACCACTAATCAGTCATTATTTACTACAGATGAGAGAATTGAGACATGAAAATCTGGTGGTCTTCTATGGGATATGTCCAGAAGTTCCAAATATCTGCATTGTAATGCATTATTGCAAGAAAGGAAGCCTAAAAGTAAGCATTATGCCACAAAAATGGCTAAAGATTAATTATACAGTATTTTTTTAAAAAGGTCCATTTTATATATTCCATATTATGAAATACTTACCTTTTGGCTAATATCAAGTCTATAACTAGGGGTGTCAAACTGCGGCCCACGGACCAGCTGCATCATATGGAGGCTACACCCACCTCAGCTCTGGCAATGCAAAAAAAGTTGTGATACGTCATGATATGTCATGTGACACGAGTTTGACACCCGTGCTATAACTCTTTTCCACATATAACACTGTGGCATTTTTGTATGACATATCTAATTGGGTCAAAGTGATGAGAATATATCTTAGCTCTGTCATATGAACAGAAACAAGATTAAAGAAAATTGTCTGGCTGCCAGAATAAGGAGAAAATCATATGCCATTCTGAAAAAGAGATTGCCCTAAATATTCAGTCTTTAAACATTCAGCCTCTTATCCAGTTTTACTTCTGGCTTATCCCTTGGCTATATAATAAGGGAATGATGTAGGAAATCCAGTTACTCATGCTTTCTGTAGCAGCATAAAGTGATTGGAAAGACACTGAAATGGTCACTTTTCCTTTGGGACAATGGCAGTCATACCCTACCTACTAGCTGATAATCATACTTTTTCCTGGAGAAGCTATTGATACATATTCAGCTTTATTGCACAAACATGGTCAGTGTGTAACCATGTCACTCCGGAATGAACTATTAATGTATATTATTATTATTATCTAATTAGGATACAGTATTATAGAATAAGAATTTGAATCTTGCTTAATCTTCTTTCTCAACTAATGCTTAGATAACAATAATATACATGTAAAGCATGCACTCTTAATAACTCATCCAGGACTGACATGGTTACACACTGACCATATTTGTGCAATAAAGCTGATTCTGCAGCCACATAAATCCTGCTCAGGCATGAATTCCTGTTTTGGAAGAAGGAATTGAGCCTCAACCTAATTGTCAGACTTACAACAGTTCCAAATGCATTGGACTGATTCTTTACCTTTCTTTCATGGTAGATCTGGAGACTACCAAGAATTGGAAACACTAATAGTACTTGTGTTCTGTTATTGGAGAAATATCACCACACAGTTCTAATTCTTTCAAAAAAGCAATCCAAAAGTCTTACCATTGGTCTGTCCATTTGGATCTGGTTTAGAACAACAACAAATGAAATGATAAGTCAGAAATGAAATTAAAAACAAATAAATATGATGTAATTTAATCAACAGAAATAAAGAAATGAAATGCAATGTAATCAAATGTAATCAGAGATGTAACAAAGCAATTGCAGGTATTTGTAGTGATGAAAATACAGCATATAAATTGATGCACAGATATATAATTCTATATAATAAATCAGATGGGGGCTGCAGCCAAGAAATTAAAAGATGCTTGCTCCTGGGGAGGAAAGCCATGGCAAATCTAGACAGCACACTAAAAAGCAGAGACATCACCCTGTCAACAAAAGTGCATATAGTCAAGGCTATGGTCTTCCCAGTTGCAATGTATGGCTGTGAAAGTTGGACCATAAGAAAGGCTGAGCACCAAAGAATTGAGGCCTTTGAACTATGGTGCTGGAGAAGACATCTGTGAGTCCCTTGGACTGCAAGGTGATCAAATCAGTCAGTCCTAGAGGAGATCAACCCTGACTGCTCTTTAGAAGGCCAGATCCTGAAGTTGAAACTCAAATACTTTGGCCACCTAATGAGAAGGAAGGACTCACTGGAGAAGAGCCTAATGCTGGGAAAGATTGAGGGCAAGAGAAGAAGGGGATGACAGAGAATGAGTTGGGTGGATGGAGTCACTGAAGCAGTGGGCATGAGTTTAAATGGACTCCAGAAGATGGTAGAGGACAAGAAGGCCTGGAGGAATGTTGTCCATGGGGTCACGATGGGTTGGACATGACTTCGCAACTAATAACAACAACATATAATAAATAAAATATCTAGATGTTGGGATGTAAGTCTGTCTTTGGAAACAGAGATGCTGTGGAGGCACAAATCTGGATATGTAGAATCAACTTCTGATTTAAACTGTGTCTTTTACTAGCATTGATTTTCCATGGTATAATAATTGTGTCTCAACCAGTTTTCAAGCGACATTTTACCATACTGGCATTTGATAGACAAGAGCAGAAATCAAAAACTAAAGCCCTAGACTCTGTATATTAGGGATAAACAAAAAATTCTTGACTCCTGCAAGGTATCACATCAGCGAGCTTTCTCTGTGGCCTGCTAGAGTAGGGTGTCAAACTCACAACATCATGTGATATGTCGCAACATATCACGACTTTTTCCCCATTGCCGGCAATGGGGTAGGCGTGATTTTGCCATGACGCATCCAGCCCGTGGGCCGGCAGTTTTACATCCCTGTCTTATGCTTGGTATTCCTGCAAGGAAATTATGATAATGAGCTCAATCAGAATAAAACTGTCATTGCTGAGTAGAACAAACTGAGACATTAACATATATAATGTATGGCTAAACTTTGTACTCCAATCTTTGCACTAATCTTTTAATTGGTTATCGATCGCCCCACTGGTGTGAGAGACCAGTTGGGGTAGGCTTGGCCCGGGTCTCTTTGCTCTCTCCACCCCAGGTTGGACTCCTCAGCCGGAGTGAGAAGACGGCTGGGGCTTCCTTCCTGACTGCCATCTCAGGTGAGAGCTGAGCTGGACTAGTGGATTGAGAGACATACCCACCGGACTCAATATTATTCCATCTGAATACCATCATTCCATCGAACCACCCATTGTAAATATTTGTAATCCTTGCCCTATGTGGACATTTTATTGTTGCATGGTTTGTTACCGTTACTCTGGAGCTGATCTGTATGCCCTCAGCCGCCTGTTTCCACACTCCCCTTAATGACGAGCCCAATTGTTGGGACTCCGAGAGGTGGCTGGGCTTAGACAGGGGCCTTGTGTTGAGACCCCTGATACATTTTTAGCCGGTTATTTTAAAAGGTTAGGGAGGGGGAGGGATAGTAGGGTGGGGAGGGAATTATTAACCGGCGCTCAGTCTGGGCCTGTTAGGGGTCCCGACGAGACGGGGTTGGGGGAGGTGGTTGCTGGTTCTGTGAATGTTGGGGTGGGGCTTCAAATCCCCACGATGATAGGGAATGGCAGCAGGTGGTTGCACGGAGGGCTGCATCAACATCTGGGATTGCGGCCCCGCTGTCTGCTTGCGGTGGCGCACTCCAACCATCCGGTTAGCACCCTTTTGCCCGGGGATGAGGGTGATCAGGCCCCTAAGCTTAGGCTGGCTTATTTTAATGCCAGATCCGTTGTTAACAAGGGTCCCCTCATTCAGGACTTGATCAAGGAGGAATGTGCGGATCTGGCGTGCATCACGGAGACTTGGTTGGGCTCGGAGGGAGGGGTTCCTCTGACCGAGTTATGCCCTCCAGGTTTCCATGTGCTACACCAGCCATGGGCTCAGGGTAGGGGTGGTGGGGTGGCGGTGGTTGTCCGGGAGACTTTATGCCTGAGGGAGACCACCATTGTCCAGATGGCTGGGAGTGAGTCCCTCCTGCTGAGATGTGGCCCTTGGGCTCAGTTGGGCTTGTTGCTCACATACCTGGTACCCAGCTGTGTGGCAACAGCCCTGTCCGAGCTGCTCGACACCCTCTCAGGGTTGGTGGTGGAGTTCCCCAGGCTTATAGTTCCCCAGGCTTATAGTTCCCAGGCTTATAGTTCCCCAGGCTTATAGGCCTTCCATCCTTCCGAGGTAGGTAAAATGAGGACCCAGATTGTTGGGGGCAATTAAGCTGACTTTGTAATAATGCCGCTTGGGGTGTGTGTGAAAGCCCTAATAAGTAGGCATATACATAGAATGAAGGCTACTGCTAAGCTTGTAAGCCGCCCTGAGTCTTCTGAGAAGGGCGGGATATAAATGGAATAAAAAAAATAATAATAAAAAAACTTGCCTTCACTGGGAGGGTCGTCTGAGTTAGCTCGGGAGTTCATGGCTTCCATGATGGCCATGGGCCTCATCCAAGTGATTCAGGGCCCGACTCATGTGGTGGGTCACACTCTCGACCTGGTGTTCCTGTCTGGACAGTGGTTGGATGATCTGGGAGGGGGTTCACCAACCATTGTTCCCCTGTCATGGTCAGATCACCATCTCCTGCGGCTGGTCTTCCATTATGCCATCCCCCGCCGCTGGGCTGCGGAACTGACCAGGTGGTTCCGCCCCAGGCGCCTAATGGACCCGGAATGGTTCCAGATGGCACTTGGGTCTATACCCATCGCCCTCACCCACAGCCCAGTCAATGCCTTGGTGGACGCCTGGGAAAGGGCGGCCGCCAGGGCACTTGACTGTGTTGTACCCTTGCGACCTCTGACCCGGCGCAGATCCCGTTGGGCTCCATGGTTCTCTGCAGAGCTCCGGGAGATGAAGCATCGGAGACGGGGTCTAGAGAGCTGTTGGAGGTTCAGCCGATCTGAATCTGACCGATTGCAGCTAAGAACCTTTATAAGGTCTTATCTTGCATTGATGAGGATGGCGAAGTCTAATTACTTCGTTGCCCTCATTGGTTCCGCAGATAATCGCCCGGCCGCCCTGTTTAGGGTGACTCGCTCCCTTCTTAACCAGGAGGTGAGGGAGGATCCCTTACAGGGATGAGCCGAGGAGTTTAGTCATCATCTGGCGGACAAAATCACTCAGATCCGGGCCGGTCTGGAGTTTGACTGGGCAGAGTCTGACGTGGAGGAATCGGACGGTCTTGAGCATGTTATCTGGACTGAGTTCGATCCTGTTTCCCCTGATGATGTGGACAGGATCATGGGGAGGCTGAGCACCACCACCTGTTTGTTGGATCCGTGCCCCTCCTGGCTGGTTTATGTGGCCCGGGAGGAGACACGAGGCTGGTTACAGGCAGTAATAACTGCTTCTTTGAAGGAGGGTGTTTTCCCTGCCACCTTGAAGGAGGCGGTGGTGAGACCCCTCCTCAAAAAGCCTGTCCTGGACCCGGCTGTTTTAAATAACTATCATCCAGTCTCCAACCTTTGCTTTTTGGCGAAGGTTGTTGAGAGTGTGATGGCGCATCAGCTTCCTCTGTTCCTGGAGGAAACTGATTATCTCGACCCGTACCAATCGGGTTTCAGGCCCAGATACAGCACGGAGACGGCATTGGTCGTGCTGGTGAATGATCTGTGGCGGGCTTGGGACAGGGGTTGTTCCTCTGTCCTGGTCCTATTAGATCTCTCAGCAGCTTTTGATACCATCAACCATGGTATCCTACTGTGGTGTCTCAGGGGGTTGGGAGTGGGAGGCACTGTTTTATGGTGGTTCTCCTCCTATCTCCTGGGCCGCTCGCAGTTGGTGTTGACGGGAGGGCAGAGGTCTACCCCGAGGCCTCTTGTTTGTGGAGTTCCTCAGGGGTCGGTTCTCTCGCCCCTCCTGTTCAACATCTATATGAAGCCGCTGGGTGAGATCATTCGTAGTTTCGGGGTGGGGTATCATCAGTATGCTGATAATACCCAACTTTTGCTTTCCACCCCGAACCAACCCAGCGATGCCCTCACCGTGATGTCCCATTGCCTCGAGGCGGTCCAGGTCTAGATGGGGAGAAACAGGCTTCATCTCAATCCTGCCAAGACTGAGTGGCAGTGCATATTGGCATCTCGGGTTAACCAGACCATTCCACCTTTAACGATGGGGGGGTGAGGTGTTACCCCCCATTGATAGGGCTCACAGCTTGGGCGTCCTCCTTGACTCCCGGCTCAACTTTGAAGATCATATAGGAGCCGTGACCAGGGGGGCTTTTGCCCAGGTTCACCTGGTGCGCCAGTTGCGACCCTATCTGGACCAAGATGCCCTACGCACAGTCACTCATGCGCTCATGACCTCCCATTTAGACTACTGCAACATTCTCTACATGGGGCTGCCCTCGAGGACCACTCGGAGGCTTCAGCTGGTGCAGAATGCGGCCGCGCGAGTTGTGATGGGGGTTTCCCGATACTCCCATGTAACACCTCTACTCCGTGAGCTGCATTGGCTCCCGGTTGCCCTCCGGGTGAGATTCAAGGTGCTGGTGATGACCTATAAAGCCCTAAATGGCAAGGGTCCGGGATATTTGCGGGAACACCTGCTGCTGGCATCAAGCTCCCTTCGTCCAGTGTGCTCCCACAGTGTGGGTCTTCTCATGATGCCACCGGTAAAAGATTGCCGGCGGATAACACCCAGGGGGAGGGCCTTCTCAGTGGGTGCGCCTGCCCTTTGGAACCAGCTGCCAGTGGAGCTTAGGACTGCCCCTGACCTCCGTTCATTCCGCCGGGACCTGAAGACCTGGCTCTTCGAGCTCTCTGGCCCAGGCTGAGAATTTTAATTTTAACTGGGGTTTTTATTTGTTCAGGGATTGATATAATTTTTTAATTGTTTTTAACTTTTGTATTTTTCATTTTAATCACCCTGTAAACCGGCCTGAGTCCTTCGGGAAAGGGCGGTAAATAAATATAATATAATATAATAAATAAATAAATAATTCATTTTCTGTATAGATAACTAGGTGAAATGGAGTAGGATCATATTTTTCTTTTGTTCTCAGTTCAGTGCTCTGAGGCCTTAAAGAAGATTATAAGATTTATTTTCTGTTGCCATCATGATAGCACAAATTGATGGAAATGCCCTAAGCTGAGCAACAGCAAAGTGTTGCATGCAAGCATAAAGTTATAACTTATACTGTGCTCTTAGTTTTAAATGTAAACATTTTGAAATTCTGATCACTAAACTACATTATGATGAACTGATATAAATAAATCATGCAGAGCATGTTAAAAACATTGAGAGCTTATATAGAAAGACACATGGAATAGCTTAAGGATAAACTGCATTAACAAATCCAACCCATAAGATTCTTCTGCTGATTCTCTTTCTAGGATGTTTTGTTACATTCTGCTATTGAACTGGATTGGATTTTCAAAATCTCTTTTGCCTATGACATAGTCAACGTAAGTATGGAGTAGAAGAATCATTTTGTATTACAATGACAATTTGAAAGCTGCTGATTAGTAAAGTATAATGAATACGAAATAAAACCAGAGACCACATTATCTCTGTTATGTGGCAGCCACAACAGTATTACTATTTCTTTGTGTGTGTTTGTGTGCGTGTGCATGTGCATGTGCACAGGCGCACAGGTGTAGATGTAGAAATGGGAAAGAATGGCTGTGGGTCTTAATTCTATACTTACTTCAGATCCTAATTCTAAGAACAAAGAAAATAAAGGAAAACGGTTATTTCCCTTGGGCTAACCATTATTGGGTTGAGTTATATTTTTAATAAATGGAATTTTTATTCTTGGTCTCAATTTGGATATTTAAAATTTTTATATATCTAAACCTGCGATCTGCGAAAAGGGTTATAAAAAACAAAGTCCATATTTCTAGACAATTATCTATATATTTATTTCTAATGTTGACCTCAGAAACAGATTAGGCTAGCAATACTGGAAAAACAATGCTCTAGAACCAAAGCTATAATAGATTATATTATGTTTAAGGACAATCAAAAACTGAAATCTTGCTGTTGCTGTTCATGGTGAATATTATATATTGCTAACTTCCTTTGTTTAGTGTAATCTACTGATTATTGTAGTATCATACAATTATTAGTAGATTATTTTCCCTATCATACTAATATCTTTGTATTTCTGTATTCATTCTCTCTCACATAAACATACACTCTGTATGTTTATTTTCAGGGTATGTTTTTCATTCACAACAGCCCTCTGAAATCTCATGGAAACCTAAAGCCTACAAACTGCCTGGTAGATAGTCGCATGCAAATTAAGCTGTGTGACTTTGGCTTATGGGAACTTAAATACAGAAGAAACTCTAGAATAATATCAGAGGAGGAGACAAACTATGCTGGTAAGAGCCCTATTTAATTAGGAGTCTAAAACATCAACCATCTAAGCACTTAGTCTGTAACATCTCAGTATTTAAATATTTTGAAAAAAAAACATATTGAGGTTATCGTGTGCAGTAAGCAGATATGTCCCTTGGAAAAAAAAACATATAGAGGTTATCATGTGCAGTAAGCAGATATGTCCCTAGTTTGATCACTGTATTGCATAATTTGTTCTCAATGGCAGCGACTCCTCCCCCCCAACCTTTTGGGCACTAGGGACTGGTTCTGTGAAGAAAGGTTTTTCTGTGGACTGGAGGGGGCGTGGTTTCTTGTGCTGCCTGCATCCCATGGATGGGGCTTTACTTGGGGACCTTTGTTCTATGGTATAGAATATGATGCATTACTTATACCCTCCCAGGTTTCTATGGGGGGTAAATTAGACATTACCCTTATCATTCAGAGTATAAAATGTAATGAAAGCAGACACTGCTTGCTGTGGATGACACAACCCAATGCTCTTTCGTACAGGCATGTAAAAACTCCAAAGGATAAACTGAGTGCCTGAGAAATTCCAGTATGAAATTCCCAATCCATTATTTGGACTAAAGTACAGCTTATGTACCCATAGATTTTTACTTTACAAAACACTGCAAAACAGTGCTCAATAATCTTACAATTGCTATATAATTAAATTATATATTATTGCAGAAGTAAGCAATAATCATAAAGAGTTACTCCTAAAGGTCACCAAACTATCCCACATTTTTTTCAGACTTGCGGTAAAACATAGAACATTAAAAAGACTGCTTTAGATATAATTAGTATTTGAAACAAGAGCTCTAAATATCTACATCATATTAATCTGTCCTTTTTTGTTTGTTTGCAGATTTATACTGGACAGCTCCTGAATTCCTTAGAATGGGAGAGTATCCATTTCATGGCACCCAGAAGGGTGATGTTTACAGTTTTGCTATTATTTTGAGAGAATTGATATATAATCATGAAGATGGTCCATTTCAAGATCAAAATAGGAGTGCAGAAGGTTCTTTTTCCCCCTTATTGTGAGAAATTGTGTAATTTGTTCTGCAACATTGATAAGTAGAAAAATTTGTTTAGACACATATACACACAAACATTTACTATCTGTTTATATGTATGTATGCATTGGAGGAGGAGGAGGACAATTTGCAGAACATGTCATCCAAAAGTTCTTCGGAAGTATTACTGATATGTCTGCTAACTAATATACACAATATGTTTAACATTTTTAAAGGAATGGTATGCATCCCCATACTAAAGATTGTATCAGATTTTGAGATACGTAATTCTACCTGACCAGTCAGTTCAGACATAATTCTGTTTTTCCATAAGGACAATCATATTTCAAAGCCAAGAATTCATACACACAAAGTATCTCAATTGGGTTTGTTTCTGTCTTTTATCTCTTTCCCTACATATATTTCTTCTGATAAATTATTGCCCTGTACCAATCCTTTTTCTCCTCTACATATTAGATTATGTTTTAGAATTTGTTTAACAAGTTATTGCTTATCAATTCTTTATTTAGAATAATCTGAATCTCTTCAATATCTTGTCAATAAATTTTTGCCTGCTGTGGATGCAATTAAACATCCATTATATAATTAAACAACTCTCTCCCACATTGATATGGTTCTTATCTCTATGCATCTGTTTTCTAAGCTCTGGGAAGTGTTGATCACAAATACAACATATACAATGCTTTTCCCAGGGATGCTATGACATCATTCAGTTCAGTGCTGGTATATATTTTTCCATTTCTGTATGTAAAGAGGGGATTGTTTTTAAAAGGCAATCTCCCTTCCACCCCTTCATAAATAGTCTGAAAATGTGTTTGCTCAAATATGGCCATTGTGGTACTAAAAAAATTTGGAGCTATGTTAAAGGGAATTTGATTGTTTTAAATAATAAAAAAACATTTAAAATGAGATGTACATATTATTATAGGACATTTAGGCCTGGTTTCTTTCTGTTTTGTTTACAACTCCTACCTAAGCATTCCAGTCCCACTTCATGCTTATTTTTTGAAAGAGAAAAACTCAAATTGCATTAAAGAAAATTAGTTGCTTTGTTTTTTGAATCTATATCTTTCCAGTGAATGGATGCATATCTGTGGCTTTATCTGGTCTACAAAACTGGATCCACAAATTATAGTAAGCCAAAGCCAACCAAATAGTATTATGGCTTAGCATGGGTTTAGAAACTGTCAGATCTGAGGTTTTGGATACCAGATCTCATATTTGTCACTTCCTAAACCTGTGCTAAGCTATAAATGCAATTTGCTTGGTTTTGACTTAATGCAATGTGTTATTCATTTATTTGTCACATTTATATGGCCACGCATCTCACAACAAATGCCTCCAGGCAATTACAACAATTTATGGTTTGATATCGATATTAGATGAAAAGCAAAATATGTAATATTTTGAAATCTTGTTGTGTTCATTAATTCCAGAAATAATAAAAACAATCAAGGATTCTAAGTCTTCTGTTCCACTGCGACCCTCTCTTTCAGTAGACAAATGCAATTACAAGATAACTGAACTTTTGAAGGCATGTTGGGATGAAAATCCAGAAAAGAGGCCAATGTTCTTGGAGATAAAGACAGCATTAAGAGATGCCAGCCCTGATGGGTAAATTTTCTCCTGAAGCGAAAGTACCTCTGTTCACCGTTATTCTTTATTTGATACTGACAAGGAAGATATTTCTAATCTTAAGGTGATGGTTTCTTAATGAAGATACCAAATACATAATAAAAGAAAGATAGAGCAGGGGTCTTCAAACTTGGCAACTTTAAGACTTGTGGACTTCAATTCCCAGAATTCCTCAGTCAGCCAGGGTGGCTGAGGAATTCTGGGAGTTGAAGTCCACAAGTCTTAAAGTTGCCAAGTTTGGAGACCTCTGAGATAGAGAGCTCAGCATTCTCACATGCTTGCCTCTCCCAAATCAAGAAATGGAGTTATTTATAAAGAAGAATACAAGAGTTTGTTATTTTTGTTTTATTAAAATGATTATTCAGAGGTTTTGTTACCAGTGGTGTTCTAATATTGAAAGTCTGTCAAAATATAGCAATATATGTAAGTATCCATTAATAATAATTATTAATCAGTACTTAATAATAAATAATAATGGATATTTAATCATGGCTATTTAGCCATCTTTGGACACACTCTTTTAATAATGGCAACCTATTCCAGTATCTTTGCCAAGAAAATCCAAAGGACACTACCAAAAGGCTAAACATTATGACGCTGGAAGATGAACCTCCTATGTCAGAAGGTGTATACAATAAATATTAATCTGGACAATTTTATAAACTATTATATGATCTTTAGGTTAGTAAGCTATTAAAAAAACCAGTATCATCAATACATTTAGTTGAAACTACTGAAAATCTCATAGTTTTAACTAAATGTATTTCTATTTTTTTTCAGTAGTTTTAAGTAATTATTGTTGTGGCTATCAGGGCACATTCAATTCTTTAAGAATAATACAGAATAAAGAGATTTTTAATGTATACAACAGAAGCAATACACATTCTCCTACATGACACTTTTATAGTATGGTAAAGTAAGTTTCATTCAATATTTGCTTTTTGAACACTTCTAAAAGCCACTTCAGTATCTTAGACAACATGGTTAATAAACTGGAAAAATATGCAAATCATCTGGAAGAAGTAGTTGAAGCAAGAACGACCCTATTATTGGCAGAAAAAAAGAAAACCGAAACGCTTTTATCAACCATGCTACCTAGGTAAGGGAAATCTTTAATTTTTTTCTCCTTTATTTCTGAGTAGATTGTCTACCTGTTTTCATCTTGCACAATAGGTCTAGCCCCAAGCTAAATTGACTCTCAATGTATTGTAGAGTGTTTTTTGTTACAATTCCAGTTCTTTTTTCTTTAATAATGAAAAAGTATACATCACAGAGCAATCTTTACCCAGAGGTCTGAGGGGCATGAGGATGGGATGAAAGTACAAAAGATGGTAGACACCATCTTTATCCTAAAGAATCCTATTTTTACTACATTCATTTGCTATAAACCAGGAGTCCCCAACCCCCGGTCCATGGACCGGCACCAGGCTGTAGCATGCCAGAAATCAGGCATGCAAACAAGCGAAGCCTCATTCGTGGCATGTAAGCTGCACATGAAACCCCAACCCTCTGGTCCATGGAAAAGCCTCTTTCCACAGAACTGATCCCTGGTGTCCAAAAGGTTGGGAGCCACTACTATAAACTTTTATTTGGTTTTTTCATTTAAACCAGGGGTGTCAAACTGCTGGCCTGTGGGCTGGATGTATCACCAGGAAACCACACCCACCCCATTGCTGGCAATGGAGAAACAGCTCTGATACAAAAAGAAACAGAAATATGCGAGCTCAGATTATTTTTTCATTTTCTTTCAATGCATAGGTTGTTTTCGTTTATTGATTTGGCATTATGTTAGAATGGAGTTGACATAGTTTTAATTATTAAGAATAAATGCCCCTAGAATGAAGGGTCAAAAATGTCTTGGAATAAGGCAATGATAATGGCAACTCACTTACAAAAGGGAAATGGTAATTCTAATACTTAATCCTTTTTATAAAGGATTTAGATATTCATGGTTCAAAATTAATGTCATTAAATCTGAATCTGAACCACATTGCTGTTTAGCAGTTTGATCTGCTGTAAACACCAGATTACTTAAAATCTTAGTAATAAACTTTCAGCCGAGATCTCCAGTGAATTGTGACAAGTGCTTTTTTCCTAGACAACAATGAGCAACTCAAAGCACACAATTTACTTTCATGTAATCCTTGGTCTAATTTCAATGCCTCCTATGGTTATTTTGATATGATGCTCTCAAAGATCTATTGAATGACAAAAAAGAAAAGGAAGAAAAAGAAAAGAAATGCACAAAGAGCAAGGGGATATACGTATCCATCCACATTTAGTTTGGCTTCATCCAACTATTTGTTCAGTTTTGTCTAACAGTGACTAATTCCCTTTTCCCTACTTTTGGCATATGGCTCCTGGGAACAGAATTGGCAGTTAAGCAAAATAAGACCAGATATACTGTGATCCTGCTACAGTAATGTACCAACCTCCACCAACCTCCTCCATCCTCTTAAGCTGGTTGTATTATAAAAGCACTAGAATGATATAAAAAAATTGCCATCACAATAGAGCATACAAAGAGACTTCCTTTGAAAATCAATTGGTAGATAGTAGTCCTGTGCTGGAACCTGACCGTTTCTTTCCGATAAACCTCATTTAGGTTAATTTATCGGATTTGCTGGTGGAAATCCTGACTTTTGCAGTACACATATTTTTGAAACAAATAACATTATTGCTGTGTTGTAAAGCTATGTCTCAACTGCATACTGTGGTAAATAACTCCAATCTTTCATTTGAAGAATCAAGAATTATCTTGTTTTAAGGATGATAAATTGTACATAACTTGTACACTTTTATGATTTTAAGAGTCTTGAATATATGCAGAATTTATCTCTCATCCATTTATGTTCCAGTTTTATAGGAGAACAACTTGTTGCTGGAAGATCAGTGGAACCTGAAAGCTTTGAATCGGTCTCCATTTTCTTCTCAGATATCGTCGGCTTCACTAAGTTATGCTCCTTCAGCTCTCCCCTGCAAGTTGTCACTCTCCTTAATGACCTGTATAGTCTATTTGATAACATCATTGAAATATATGATGTCTACAAGGTAGGGAAAAAATTTACCCAAGAAAGAATATTTGCATTATTCCTGTCAGTAGGCATGAAAAAATCCATAATTTGCCATATATCTTTGTCTGTAAACAGTTGTGGAGATAATTAAGACACAAGGGACATGAGATTCCTTTCACTTAACAATTTTTGTGTCTGTTGACTTATGAAGACTTGAACCTTCCAAAACTATGTCTTACTTTCACCCTTTTAGGAACTGAGTTCCATCTATATACAAGTACAAATGATGGCTTTTTTCGTTTCTAGGTTGAAACTATTGGAGATGCCTACATGGTGGCTAGTGGCCTCCCCATTCCCAATGGGGCAAAACATGTTGAAGAAATTGCCACAATGTCTTTGCACTTTCTCAGTGCAATTATATCATTCAAAATCAGGCACTTACCTAATGAGAAATTGAGGGTGCGAATTGGAATTCATACAGGTAAATAGCATAAATCTCTTTGGACTTTCAGATCTTAACTGAATTGACCTTTTGTGGAAATGAATTTATCATATCACATACTGCTTATTGGCACAGAATCAGCAAACACTTGCAATTTATTATTCTTTCTGATTTATTTCAGATAGACTGAGTTGGAAGTGTCCTTTAGACTTAAGCCTACACTCTTTTTTTTTATTGAAAAGTTTTATCATACATTTTACCTTTAACAAACCCCCTACCCCTCCCCTATCCCTCCCTCCTTACCCCTCCCCCCTCCCCCCCGACTTCCCAGAGCTAAGTACAAGGTATAAAAAACAAAAAAAAAAAAGAATCATAAACAACCATATGCTAACAACCATAAACTCTAAAATCTATCACTCTCTAGCTCATATAGGATAACTACAAACACTATTAATATAAAATATATAAAAATATATATTAAAAAAAGGGAAAAAGAAAGGAAGACTTATTCAAATGCTACATGAAACTTCTTAGTCCCGTATTTGTTCTGGATATACTCAATCCATTTTCTCCACTCCATAATATAGCGTTCTTGCGAATGATCTTTCAGATAGGCCGATATCTTTGCCATCTCTGCCAGGTCAGAAACCTTTAAAGTCCATTCTTCTATAGTCGGCAGTTCCTCCTTCTTCCAATACTGACCTATTAAGAGTCTTGCTGCCGTAATTAAATTCAACATCAACTTAGTGTCCACAACTGTAGCATCTGTGATTATTCCCAACAAAAAAAGTTGCGGACAAAACTTTATCCTCTGTTTAAAAATCTTCTGCATGTTCCACCAGACTTTTATCCAAAAAGCCTTAACCTTTTTACAAGTCCACCATATGTGAAAATATGTTGCGTCTTCATCACCGCACCTCCAACATTTAGGCTGATAATTCGGATACATACTTGCAAGCTTTTTAGGATCTAAATGCCATCTATAAAACATTTTGTAAAAATTCTCTCTTAGATTTTGAGCTTGTGTAAATTTTACGTTCCTCACCCAGATCCTTTCCCACATGTCCATTGTAATAACTTCTTGGATATTTTGGGCCCATTTAATCATACAATCTTTAACAAGCTCTGTTTCTGAGTCAATTTCTATCAATGCAAGATATATCCGTTTGATATGTGCTGGACCCTGATTTCTAATTTGCTTTATCAGATTTTCATCAGTCATTGTAAAACCAATTTTCTGGTCTTCTTTCCACCTGGCCCGTAGCTGAATATATTGAAACCAAGTTTGAACAATCTTCTCATCTCGCAAGAGGCTATATGATTTCAAACACCAGACATTTCTTTCCAAGCTCAGAATCTCCTTGTACGTTGTCACATCATATTTGAAACCAGCATCTATATTTTCTATTGCGTGTTTTGGAATTGCCCACAGTGGTATCTTGCAATCTAACTTATGTCTATACTTCTTCCAAACTCTCAACAATGCCTGTCTTATAATATGCACTCTAAACACATTGTCTACCTTCTTGTCATACAACAAATATGCATGCCAGCCAAACAACAAATCGTGGCCCTCAAGATTTAATAATCTCTCTTGTGTCAAATTAATCCAATCACTTATTCCTACTAATGCAGCAGCTTCATAATATAGTTTAAGATTGGGCATTTTAAGACCACCTCTCTCACGAGTATCCTGCATAATCTTAAGTTTAACTCGTGGCCTTTTCCCTGCCCAAACAAATTTATTGATACCTCGCTGCCATTCCTCCAAATTAGAATCTTTCTTAAGAATCGGTATCATTTGAAATAAAAATAAAAATTTAGGCAGGACATTCATTTTCACTGCTGCGATCTGTCCCAACAAAGACAATTGCAATTTTTCCCAACTCTCCAATTCTTTTTGAATTTTCCCCCATAGTTTTTCATAATTATTTTTATGTAACTTTGTATTAGAGAGCGACAAAAGCACCCCCAAATATTTAACCCTTTTAACAATTTCAAATCCAGTTAATCCTTCTAAGAGAGCCTTTTGCGAAACTGTCATATTTTTGGCCAAAATTTTGGTTTTCTGTATATTAACTTTAAATCCAGAAACCTTCCCGTATTGTGTTATTATCTCCATCAGGTCCACAACAGAGTTCTCTGGCTCGGTCACTGTAACAACCAGATCATCTGCAAATGCTCTCAATCTATAATCCTGATCTCTAATTTGTATACCCTTAATTTTTTCCGAATTCCGTATTTTAACCAATAATATCTCTAATGTTAACACAAATAACAAGGGCGATAACGGACACCCTTGCCTTGTGCCCTTCTCAATATTACATGCTCCTGTCAGGCTATTATTAACTATAATTCGGGCAGTTTGTTTTTGATATAATGCCCTAATCGGTTGTAAAAAATTTTCCCCAAAATCCATTTTGTCTAAAACCTTCATCAAAAATTGCCAATTCAATTGATCAAAAGCTTTTTCAGCATCTAAAAAGATTAGCGCCGCAGGGATCTGGTTGTTAAGCCTACACTCTTATATCCCGCCCCCCCCATTGCAAAACTTCCTTTAAGATAGGGCTCTTTGATGAACTAAGAAAAATTGCTTCTTTTATTGGTAGTGTAAAAATTCATTGCCTTTATTTTTCCTGTCTGATTTAGAGAGACATTACAGCTTTTAAGTCAATCCTAGAACCCATCCTGAAATATGTGCCTGTATTTCAGATGGTCACAATATAAAATAAATTAGAACATTACATTTGATGCTTGAGAATTAATCTTGTCACTTGTTATTTCTGATTCTATTCTGTTCTGTTGTTCTGTTCTGCTCTATTCTACTCCACTCTATTCTAGTATGGAAATCATGTATAACATATGAAGTAATGGTTTAACTACTTTAACGAATTTATAATGAACTGAAGTTGGTTATAATCTATGCTTTATTAAGTGCAATGGTTGTATTTATATAACAAGCCAAGACAAAAATCAAACAAGCCATAATATGTCTTTGTATGATGTATCAGCTACTCACTGATTGGGGTGGTGGTAATGAGACTGTATTCTTCTTGCCATCCTACTTCCAGATGTCTGCTGGTATTCTCTATATATTCAGAGGAAAAAAGGAGCACTACATGTTCAAATCTGTACACAAATCTCATGGGAATAATCTCCATGATACATAACCAGAATGTTGTGATTATGTGTATCTGATGGATATAATTATTTATATGCAGCATTTCATCCATGTGCCATATTACCAAAACAACTTTACTAGTATTATATAAGGAATGCATCAGGACATTCTTTGCATTATACTTGCCTGAACCATTCAATTTTTTTTTCAGAAAAGAGTTAATTTCTGAACAAAATAAAATTTATCTTCTGCTGGAAAAACAAGGTATTAGATTAAATGGATTTTTAATTGGATTCCAATTGACTCATATTTTAATCCTCACAGTAGCTAGGCAGTAGTTGACTATAGTGGAAAGATGGTTAAGCTGATCCATTTTCTTAAGCATAGTCTTATACAACTTTGGCTCTTATAGCTAAGAAAATTATTTCTTCAATAAATACTGTGCTTTAGAAATAAGAGCATTCAAAAGTCACTATAGTTGGGAAAAATATATATGTAAAATCTACTTATTCCAATATCCAGATGAGGTGCCCTAAAATCCAAATTTTATTTCTATATTTCAGTAAGAAATAAAGCATGACAGAATCTTGTACACCTTTTATATGTGGCTGAAATAATTCTTAATATTTGTCATCCTAGGTCCTGTTGTTGCAGGTGTAGTAGGCATCACAAGACCACGGTATTGTCTTTTTGGAGACACTGTGAACACAGCTTCACGGATGGAAAGTACCAGCTTACGTATGTTATCATTTCTTATAGAGACAAAATAAAAGGTTGATGTAAACCATATATATACCATTTTATTAGTGCATCCTGTTTTCAGAAATCAGTGCACAGTAGTCTACAAGATATAAATGGATGGCAGTAATAGGAAATCATAAGTATATTGCTGAGAAGTTGCAGAGAAATAATATTATCTTTAGGCTCAGGTAGTGTTATCCATCCCAGTTGTTTAATTAGCATAGAAAGACTCCTGGTTCATTTTTTTGATCCAAGAGTATACTTTGCTGAAAACAAAGCAGTTACAGATTAGAGCCGGCAGAATCTGTTCGCTTGGCGTGAAAACAATGCAACTAACTTCCCCTTTTCCCCTGGCCATGCCCCTGTGATCAGTCAATGTCCAACTAAAAGTTCTCAGGTTGTTTGGAAAGGGATCCAGCGTTCACACCTTTCCCATCTCCAAATTCCTTTTGCTGACCTTGTGTTTGATTGGTGCTCCTCACAATCAGGGCTGGCTCTGCTTCAAACCCAACCCCTCCAACCACTCCCATTCCAATCTCTCCATCTCCTGCTGTTGCTGATGTCAAACTAGCAAAATATGCAATGCAATAGAAAGACAGCTATGACAGGTAGAGAAAACATCTGGTTGCTCATTATTAGAAAAAAAGGACTTCAAATTAATTCTTAAATATGACAACCACCTGAATTACAATCAGCTTGACAGATGGACCCTAATTTGTAATTAAGTGTTTATATAATAGACAGGGGAAAATGTTGTTAGACTAAACCGTTTAAAGCAGAATACTTTCAAAAACTTTTCATTACTGCATTTCCAGGGAAGCTATGGCAGACTGAAGATGGGGATAAATTACTGCAATTTGTATTTGTCTTGAGGTCAGAGGGAATAATTTCTTTATATATGTTTTTATTTATTTTTTATTTTTTATGTACTTTTTTCTTTTTTTGTGTCTTTATAAACTTTATGTAAAAATACATAATAGCTGTCTCTCTCTGCATTTCTTAGCTCTGCAAATCCATGTTTCTAATACCACAGCAAATGCTCTTCAAAGAATTGGTGGTTATAATTTGCAAGAAAGAGGAACTATAAGAATAAAGGTATGCCTTCCATAGAATCAAAGAATACTCTAGCTGAAAAGAGGGGAATGGGTTAGAACAAGAGTGTCAAACTGGCGGCCCGTGGGCTGGAGGCATCAAAGGCAAAAAAGTCATGATACGTCACGATATGTCACATAACATGATCAAGTTTGATACCCATGGGTTAGAAGAATAAATTATTAAAGGAAGATTTAGCAAACCAGAATACAATATATTTTGACTACGGTAATCCTCCCTATAGTTAAATGTTGTGTGGAAAGCTTTTGATAGAGTGTAAATTTTGGGACACAATTAAACTCCAACTCTCATCAGAGCTAGTCAGCATTGCTAAAACTGAAAGACAATGAGAACTGAAAAAACACGAAAATATGTCTTATTGCCCATCCCTATCTCAGGGCTTTGACATTACAACCATTCACAGACTGGTCAATACTTTGAGCATCCACTACATCACTGTTAGCTTTTTCAGTACAAAAATATGCATGCATTCAAGATCAGCCTTACTTGAGAGATAGTAAAGTTTTTGTTAACTTTGGCTTGGTTCTTTAACGTAGCCTAGAAACCTGGGTCTCACTCAACTACTAACTAGGTTTGACCCACCTTAGCATTTTTGTGAAATCAAAGAACACCGGATGTTGACACTTTGTTGGGCCATTTAAACAATGAGGATCTAAAATAAATGTTAGGGAAAGGATTGTAAACCATGAATATTAAATGGCTTTTCAAAAGCAGTCTTCTTATGAAGAAAGATTGGGATACTTAAAAGTGGCAGACCCAGTATTCCATTTTTTCTTCATTATGCTTTCCTTGAAGGAACCCTTTTAATCATGCTAAATGATAATCCCTTCTAAAAAGCTGCCAATCTTCTAAGCCAGGGGTCCCCAACACCCAGGCTGCACCCCATTACAAGGCCATGGCCTATCTGGAATTGGGATGAGTGGCTGGCCGAATTGTGCACACCAGTCAGCTACTCATGTGGCCCAGTTCCCCTCTCCGCCAAGCCATAAAGGTTGGAGACCACTGTCCTAGGCAATCTTTTCCAGCATTCTGCAATTATCAACATATTCATATGTTGACACCAACAACATATGAATAACTTTGCTTTTGATCTTATGTAAAAGAGCTTTATTTTTGTTGTTTGCTAGGGTAAAGGACAGCAAAGGACTTTTTGGCTGAAAGGAAAAGCTGGATTTGACATGCCACTACCAGATTTCAACAGCAGGTTTCAACCACAGCTGAAGGGAAATAAGGAGGCAGAATCTGTAGCTAAGGACTTTACTTGACCTAAATGTATTAAATGAATGTGATCTCCTAGTACAGTGGTCTTCAAACCTGGCCCTTTTATGACTTGTGGACTTCAACTCCCAGAATTCCTCAGCCAAGCATGCTGGCTGAGGAATCTGGGAGTTGAAGTCCACAAGTCATAAAAGGGCCAAGATTGAAGATCCCTACCCTAGTTTTTAAAATTTAGTAAAAACACTTTTCTTTCACCATGTTAACTGTTAATTTAATTTTAATATTTCACATTTATCTGTATTTTAATTGCATTGTTGTTTAGCCCACAGTTTGTACACTTATATTGTTGTAAACTATCTTAATTGTCAAACTGGTAGAAAGGAGACAAATATATCTAATAGATTTCATTCCAAGAAGGTGCTTTGATGTAGATGGAACCATAAGCATAATAGCTATCTGAAGCTCTGTAAAGCAGCTGTCTTTTTCTGTGTTCACGTGGATACTGTCTGCAGTTGTTGTACATTCTTGTTAAAAAACCATGGCTGATTTAAATACTTGTAGTCTTTATGACCTGCATTTGCTCCAAATTTTGAAGTATCTTTGGGGAAACATAGCACAATCCTTCTAAATGGTAATATCCTACTAATTGATTCTTCAAGTCAAAACAAGTATAAAGCTCCTTCAATAGGGCTAGAGCTGTTTTAGGCATTTGTAAGCTTACTACCTTCTAGAATTCACATTTGTTCCAAACCTAAATTTAACATT